>NC_069506.1:63481037-63693537 GCF_027579735.1 Bombina bombina
GTGGTTGACTGCACTAAACATTCTCTGGTTATTCCTCTTTACCATGTAATATCAACAGTCAACATGTAAAATCATTTTGCGCCCTAATCCTGTGCTAACAATAGCTCTCCACTTGTAATCTGAGCCTTTATGGGTAATCACATTTTAAGATCAATGTTCTATTAATAAAATAATAAGACAAGGGGCAGGTGCTAGATACCAGATATCTGCTGTTAAGAAAGAGGTGAGAGATATACCACAGCTCGTCTCCCTGCAACATGCCTAAATACGAATGGTAGACGGCAGCTGGATACAATTGACCCAGGGATATGATTGTATATTAGAAACACTGCTATACAGCAATTGCATAGTCTTATCTTAATCACACAACATAGGTATTCTAGTGATTCCTCTTATATTAATATAGTTGATACAAAAGTTAGGCAAAACGTTGTTAGTAGTTGTTTAGTAATAGGTGGAATCCATTGGATTTGGGAGTGAACAAGTATCAGGGAAAGCTGTGTTTAGTAGACTTTAAAGGGGATACAATATTTATATATTATAATATATATATATTATATATATATATATATATATACACTATATATATACTGCAATTAGAACATAGCCATTGCCTATCATATGTATAGAATTGGAATCTACGTATTTTTAGTTAACTGCTTACTTTTTATAGACCACAACAAATCAGGAAGCAACAGAACATGAAGAAAAGAACAACCAATTAGAAAGCAAAGAAAAGAGAATCAAAGACACAGAAGAAGAGGAAGAAGAAGAGGTTGATGAGGAAGAGGATGACGATGATAAAGAAACATTAAATCAAAATTCCAAAGGTAAATATTTTGGTTCTTTTATTTACTGAGAACTTTTTAATATCCTTCATAAAGGGGGAAGTTCTAGGTATTGTTGAGTGTTAACCCTGTAATGACCTGGCCTCACTGATTGGATCAAATGGCTGTGGGTGGGGGGGGGGGGGTTACAATTATCCAGGTAGCCAGATGACCCTGAGAAGTGTGCAGATCTTTAGACTGTTTAGCCATATAGTTTAGTGTAAATGGTCCCTAAAGCCCAGTACTGTAGGTTGTATGTACACCACCAAACTAGCAATGAGAAGTTAATAGCGATTTAGCCTTAGTAATTAAATGATTTGATGTGTTATTATATCAGTGTTTGATTTCTCAATAAATGTATGTGCATTTATCATCTACTTTATAGCTGTCACAAGTATTAGCCAATTGTGAAACAAAAGAAAAAAAATGTGACAATGCTATAACAAAAAACAAGTTGCTGGAAGTGTGTGGCTAAAACTCATTTAAATATTATATATTTTTTTTTTCTCTGTTATCACCACTGCTTGTGATGCTAGTTTTAACACGGTTTAATCAGTTGTTTAATACTATGACTAGACAAATACCTCTGTTTGATGCATACAGTTAGAAACTGCTGAACTTTGAGGTCAATAGAACCCACACTTATAACTAACGGCTTCTGGTGACCTAATAGGGGTTATTTTGTTCTTTCATGAGGTCTACTACAACACTTTGGCATCTAGTGGACTGCTTGGTACAGAATGGGCAGCAAATGGACCCTCCATGTGTCCATTTATCTCAGAGTAGATCCTCCTATGTACCCCTCTACCCTCAACTGCTTCATTTGATTCTTTGGATTTCACATATAAGGCAAATGTCAAGGGAAGTTTGCAAGATCTTACTTGAGGATTCACCAGTCTCTCTTATAAAAAAATAAATACTATTTACCCCCCCCCCCTTAAGGGTGTTTAACAAAATCATTTAAGGACCAGTGGGTGATGCTTGGTACCTCCATGTGACATTTGACTTGTAATGTCTCCTTTCTCATGGTCAAGTAGTATTTTGACTTTTAATACTTTTTAATAGAGCATGGAGGAACAGCATATTCCACTAAATTATTAGGGTGATTGTTTTTCCCTGTAATCCATAGGTTACATATTGCTGGTTTAGCCATAAAAATCTCAGATCCACACTCTTAGGAGTATGGGGTATATGTTAGATACATCAGTGTTGGTCCCATACATATTTGGTATGGATTTACTTATGACAATCAATATTTATATGTGTAGGTTGTATATTTGTCATCCTTTAAATTTTCTTGCTGGAATATTTGAAATAGCAAACCTTTATAGTAAAACTATATAAAAAAGGGATAAGTAGATTCATACTTGGCCATTTTCACTGGCGTTGGTCTATATATATATAAATATTATTATATTACACATATATTTTTTCTGTAGGTATATATATATATATATATATATATATATATATATATATATAACAACAAAAGAAGACATTTACCAATTGAAAGCTAGAATTTTACATATATAAATAAAGCATGCACACAAGAGTTGTATCATAGAGATGCAAAATAAAATGTTGCAAATAAACAGCTCTCTAATCCTCCCCCTCCTAATGGTGTCTGCCAGTAACCATTTTTTTTATTTTTTTATAATTTATTGTTTTAATATTTTTCCATAGTGTAGGGTCTCCCCTCCCCATGATCATTATGTAGGCCCTCCCCCCACACTGATTCAGCTTTTTGTATGTAGCGTAACATCCCCTCCATCCCTCTCCCTTCCAAACTGTTTTTCTTTAAGTAGGGTCCAGCCTTTCCCTCCCTCTCGAACATCCCAATGGCACAAATCGATAATCGTTACAGACAGCGTCACTGTTTGTAACCAATCCTCGGCTCCATTTGCAGACAGATGCCTGCAGCTCAGGAACAGCAGCTCTTGGTTGTCACTTTACAGCCAAGGCTGCTGTAGCTTCATGAAGATAGGACTTATATATACATTCTGTGGTAGGATGGGCTTCATACCGCAGGACGTAAATACGTCATTTTGGGTTAAGGGGTTAAAAAACTTTCCAATTTACTTCTATTATCTAATTTGTTTTGTTCCCTTGGTAATCATTGTTTAAAAGGAATACCTTGGTAGGTTCAAGTGAAGCAAGGAACTACAGGGAGCTAGCTGCTGATTGGTGCCTGTACATATATGCTTCTTGTCACAGGCTCACCAAATATACTCAGCTAACTCACAGTAGTGCATTGCTGCTCCTTCAACAAATTATATCAATAGAACAAAGTACATTTGATAATAGAAGTACATTTTTAAAATTATATGCTCTATCTAAATCATTACAGAAAAAAATTGGTTTCATGTCCCTTTAAATCTTCCATTATGGCTATAATTTGTATATTTTAATTAGACTCATGAGATATAACAAGTTAGATAGCACTATCTCATTGACCAACCCTATCATTTGCATGTCGCATGAAGAGTAGTGGCTTATCATGTACTTTTCAGTGATAATTCCTACTCTAACAATCCTCACACCTTTTATGGAAAGTTCAGGAAATTATAAAGGTGATTTCTATATCATACTTTGGATTCAGATGTCTGTCAGTAATAAACAATGTGTGCAGCAAAACCTAATAGTTGGTTATCTGGAGGTTATTGACACATGGCAAAAGTCCTTACAGGTCAAGTAGCACTTGATATGTTTATTGAAAAACGGAATTATATGCAAGCATATGCCTCTGTGTGAACAAGTCCTGTAACAAACCAGGATAGTTAAAGGGACAGTTTACTCAAAAATTTTCTCCCCTTTAATTTGTTCCCAATGACCCACTTTACTTGCTGGAGTGTATTAAATTGTTTACAAGTAGCTCCTTTACCCTTATATTGGCATTTGAAATGGTTAATTTAGCATGTGGTATCCCCACCTATTCTTAAAGTTTGTGGCCGCGCGTACCAGCTATAGATAAGCTTTGTAAACACAGCCAGCAGAAGAAATTACACTCCCAGTGTGATAAAGCAGAGATAAGGTAGTAAAATGTTGATTTTCCATTGTTCTCTCAAAGTATTGGTGATTGTTTTAAGGACAGATATAAGATAAAGAAGCAGGTATATGTGTACAATGTGATACAGTAATGAGATCAGATTATACCTACAAGCTCAACCTATTTTATTAGGCTGTGGCTTCAAAACACAAAATCAGAGCTTTAATATACACAAATAAGCCTTAAAAAGCTAATTTTTATACATTTTTTACTCTGCAGTTGGTAAAAAAAGCAATTGTAACACATTAAGGGAAAAACTATTTTACAGTATACTGTCCCTTTAACTATGCAAATACAGACAATAAAGCTCACTGTTCAGGACCATTATTGCTAGTAAATCTCCCTGTCAAGCAGTCTCCTAAATAAACACAAGCGTAATTACAAGACTGCTTTACAGCAAATATCATAGTGCAGTGTACCCTATATCTAGTTTAAATTTTAAGGGGGTTTCACAGGGATTCACATAAGCAAAAGGTATATGGAAAAAAGAAAGTAAAATATAATCGATTCAGTTTAATATTGATGATAAATAATGTGATTAAATTCATGTTTTTTCACTTAAACAATGACTTAAAGACAGACCATGTGAGTAGTGAACTATTTCATATCATAAAGATTAAAGGGAAATTACGAGTGAAGTGCAAAATATCGCTTACGTGAGCGCAATATTTGCACTCCATTCAGTAATACCAGCACATGCAAATGTGCCCTGGTATTAGAAGTTGAGCCCAATGGGAACACAACCTCGCATTCACATTGCAGGGAAGCTTAGTGCTCACGCTTCCATAGGCTTCAATTGGAGCCTCGTTCTCATGCCGCTGAGAACCTAGCGCAGCGAAGCGGCTTAGTCGTGCAGCGTTGGGCAGCAGATTTTAAATATGTATATGAATCCCATTATCTGTTGAAAGTTGAGTTGTGTTTGGGTTAAAAAATATATATTCTTTCTAAACACAAAATACTAATGATCGTTTTATTGCCTGTTGAATCTTGCAGCTCAAATACCTCAAGAACAAGAGAAGCCATTAGAAAAGCCAGAGTTGAATATTGCTCAAAATAAAATGGAAGAGAAGGAACCTAAGACAGGTACAATCACCCTCATAGTAAGGATCTTAAATTATACCACAAGAGGAGACAATAAAGGAAATAAAACATATTTCCTCTAATCACAAAGATGCATTTGTAAATGTATCTAACTCTACTTATCGCTCCTGTGTACCCTGTAATTGTTTTGCACCATTTTAATCTAGGGACGGGCAAATGTTTCATCTGTGTTTATTGTTTGTTCTATACTAATTTAGAATGTTTAAAGGGGGGGGGGGGGGTTAATTCAGACAGATCATGTAATTTTAAACAACTTTCTAATTGACTTCTATTCACAGATTTGCTTCATTCTCTTTGTATCCTTTGCTGAAGGATCATTACTGGTAGCTAGCTTAACACATTGGATAAGCCAATGACAACAGGCACACATGTGCAGCCACCAATCAGCAGCGTGCTCATAGTAGTGCATTAACACTCCTAAACCTACCTAGGTGTGCTTTTCAACAAAAGGATAGCAAAAGAACAAAGCAAATTAGATCATAAAAGCCAATGAAAAAGTTGTTTGAAAATGATCTATCTGAATCATGAAAGAAAATGTTATGTCCCTTTAATGAGAATTCAACATTAATATTTTGACTCTCCTCTTATTCAATGTAACGTTCAAATATTTGAATATTAAAGGGATTTGAAACACATTTAAATTTTAATATAACCTGTTTAGGTATGCCTAGTAAAAAATATACTTACATTATTTATTTTGCTCCCTTTTAATGTAATTTAATTTAAAATTTGACAGTATTGGTTTAAATCTTCACTTGTCTTGTTTATGAAACAGGGACACGTTTGATATAAATGTTTATAGGTTATTTGTGAAAATTCAGTATTTACTACACGTGTATTTCGTATCTTTATGTTTAATTGTTTATGTCACAGAAGAAGATAGCAAACCTGACGAAAAAGATGATTGTGAGAATCAACAAAATGGAGAAAATGATGTAAAACAGGAAGATGAAGAGGAGAAAAAAGAAGATAAAAGCGCGAAATATAAATTTATGTTTAATATCGCTGATGGTGGCTTTACAGGTATTATTTTTCATGTCGTATTTATTTAATTATAATTTACTTTATCCGGCCGTTAAAGCTTACTATGTTCTATTGGGCACCTTCGTTCAGAAACACCTTCCTGTTTGTTCAAGAGTAGGGATGGGCGAATGTGTTTAGATTCAAATTCGAATGTTAGAACAAATGTTATTGTAGAAATTTGATTTACATAATCGAATGTTCATAAGAAAGAATATTCTTAAAAATTCTATTATCGAATGTTATTTACAGTTTTCGAATGTCACATTCGAATTCGAATATTACATTTATAAAACACAGTTGTAGACTAGAAATACTATTTTGAATTTGAATGTCACAATCAAATACACCTAGGTAGACTCAGGAGCAACAATGCACTAATGAGAGCAAGCTGCTCATTGGTGGCTGCAAAAATATGGCAACTGTCATTGGCTAAACCAATGGCCCCTATTTATCAAAGGTCGTGCGGATCAGGTCCGCAAGACCTCGCTAAATACGGAGAGCAATACGCTCTCCGCATTTAACATTGCACCAGCAGCTCACAAGAGCTCCTGGTGCAAAGCCGCCCCATGCTGACTCGCAGCCAGTCGGCCACCAGCAGGGAGGTGTCAATCAACCCGATTGTACTCGACCGGGTTGATTTCCGGTGATTCCTGTCCGCCTGCTCAGAGCAGGCGGACAGGGTTATGGAGCAGCGGTCTTTAGACCGCTGCTTCATAACTTGTGTTTCTGGCGAGTCTGAAGACTCGCCAGAAACACGGCCCTTCAAGCTCCATACGGAGCTTAATAAATATGGGCCAATGTGTTTAGCTAGCTCACAGTAGTGCATTGCTGCTTCTTCAACAAACAATACCAATGGAACAAAGCAAATTTTATAAAATAAGTAAATTGAAAAGATGTTTAAAATTGTATGCTCTATTTAAATCATGAAATAAAATTAAAATGTATATGTCCCTTTAATTTGCAGTTTCAGACTCACATGAGTGAGCTTTCATAGCAAGGGTTCCAATACTACATCCACATCTTCATAAATGAAGCCCCACCCCTAGATTTTACACAGGTATTTGTTGGAGAGCAGGGCTTGTCAATCATTCCAGAGGAATAAATCCAGGGTGTTTTAAATCCCCGGCATGCGGAATACTCTTTTAGATGAAACAAAGAAAATTTGAGTTCCATGTCTATTTAAGATTCCACAGATAATAATTTGTTGTGATGTTTATGTGGTAAAATGAAGTAACTATTCAGTATATGACAGGGTAAATAAGTTTGGTTGAAGGTCTGAGACACTAAAGGAAAAAAAAAACAGTCCATGATGCTTATGCATTTGTAATACTTTGTTTGTTTTACAGAGCTACACACACTATGGCAAAATGAGGAAAGGACTGCTATTTCCTCAGGCAAGATATATGATATCTGGCACAGAAGACACGATTACTGGCTGCTTGCTGGAATTGTTACGTATCCTTTAGGCTATTAATATGAGGAACTGGTTAAATTCTTACAACATAATTATTCATTCTTACAGTTAATTATTTAATAATTAATATTTTTAAAATACACTGACATAGAGATCGAGCACCCTGTAAAAAAAATGTATCACACAATGGTGACACTTCATGGGCCCGATTTCTAAAGCTCTCTGGGTTTGAGAGATTCTATAAGAAATATCACCAGTACGATGAAGCTCTTTTTTTAATGATCTACATAACAGTGTGTCTCACAAAGGGTTGTTCCCTAGTTTTAAATATGTAAATGCTATCACATGATACAAGGGGCAGGGAAATTGAAGGAAATGTGGAAAATTGTCATAAAAAAAAATCTACTGCTCATTTTAAAGTGATGGTAAACGATGTACACACTACTAAACATAAATCAATAGCTAATCATTATAAATAAGCTAAACGCATATTTTTTATTTTTATTTACATCTTTTACGTCAGTCAAATGTAATCCCTCCGCCTCCTTTGAATTTTACATCTTTAGTGATGTGACATGCAGAGCGGGTTGCACTGCCCTGCACGTTATTAGTGGGTGGAGATAAAAAATTTGATAGACATTTTTCCCCAAACATTTGGTCTCCACGCGCGCTCTCGATCACACACAGAATTTTTGTTGTTTTAAAAGATAGATAATCCCTTAATTACCAATTCCCCAGTTTTGCATAACCAACACAGTTATAATTATACATGTTTTACCTCTGTAATTACTTTGTATCTAAGCCTCAGCAGACTGCCCCCTTATTTCAGTGCTTTTGACAGACTTGCAGTTTAGCCAATCAGAGCTGTCTCCATGGTAAATTCACGTGAATGAGCTCAATCTTATATATATGAAACACGTGAACTAATGCCCTCTAGTGGTGAAAAACTGTCAAAATGCATTTAGATTACAGGTGGCCTTCAAGGTCTAAGAAATTAGCATATGAACCTTCTAGGTTTAGCTTTCAACTAAGAATACCAAAAGAACAAAGCAAAATTGGTGATAAAAGTAAATTGGAAAGTGGTTTAAAATTACATGCCCTATTTGAAACATGAAAGTTTTTTTTGGACTTGACTGTCCCTTTACCTATGTCAGATAGTAAACACTGAATCTTATGACTTTGTTTTACTCACATAGTGAATGAAGCATTATTAAATGCTTTTCTCCTGCGTGACACTGACAATCTTTCTGGATCGATGCCAAGTAAACAATGAATTGTAGTAACAACAATTCATTGTTTACCCTTATGTCACTGTGTGCCGCCTCTGCCAGCTACTGTGCATGTCCGTAAATTACAAGAATGCGCATATGGAAAGATGAATACCACTGGACTTTGGATTTCATGCAAATGATTGTTTAGCGCATGTGTGTAAAGCAAGATTTCTTTTTACATTAACTTAGCCTGACAGTTGACACGCAATTTGATTGGATGAATATGAACAGCTGACAGAGAATAAAAAAATGTACTATCGAGTGGGGCCGGAGGTAAAACGATCAAGAGAAACAACTACCAAAATAAAACGTGAGACATAGAAGCTACAAAAATACAAAAAAAAGACAGTAACATTTATTTGGGATATGCTTTCAAATGGAACTTTATACTATCACATCGTTTACCATCACTTTAACTTCATAAGTGTTATTGCATCGTCTTTTTATTATGTATTTGTTAATGATGTAATTCTTCTGCATTTAATGGTCCTTTAAACTAAGTAATATAATTAATGTTTTGTTAATTGTGTATTTTGTATTTATATTAGTCACTCACTCTACAAAAAATATATTATTTTTATTATTATTGCTATTGTTAATGGACCAATTTATTTCCCTTAACTTTTGGAATTTCATAGACACGGTTATGCACGATGGCAAGATATTCAAAATGACCCTCGCTATTTAATTTTAAATGAGCCTTTTAAGTCAGAGATACACAAAGGAAATTACCTAGAGATGAAAAACAAGTTTCTTGCACGGAGATTTAAGGTACCGGTATTTTTAATTTAATACATGCACAATATATACATTTTTATATTATTTTTTATTTATTTATTTTTGGTGTACTGAGCATGGTTTATAGTAGTTTTCAAATATTAAACTTAACGTTTTCAGTTAACAAATAGCATTGTTAGATAAACATTTGCCCTTACTAGATCATTGATCGTGAACCTTGGCACTCCGGTTCACTATCACTGTACTAGATGGTCTCTGTTTCAAAAGAGGAGTCTAAAATCTCTTGTCCAGTATTCATCAGAAAACATTTTTACAAGTTTTCACATGATTTTGCAATTTGACATTCTTGATCATATGACCAAAATATTTTTTAAAATAGTTACCTTTCTCCTCATGCTCGATTTATATTTTAAAGTGACAGTCAACACCAGAATTTTTGTTTAGAAAGAAAGATAATCCCTTTATTACCAATTCCCCAGTTTTGCATAACCAACACAGTTATTTTAATATTCGTTTTATCTCTGTGATTATCTTGTATCTCAGCTTCTGATGACTATTGACAGACTTGCATTTTAGCCAATCAGTGCTCACTCCTAGGTCACTTCACGTGCATGAGCTCAATGTTATCTATATGAAACACATTAACTTATGCCCTCTAGTGGTCAAAATGCATTCAGATTAGAGGCAGTCTTCAAGGTCTAAGAAATTAGCATATCAACCTCCTAGGTTTAGTTTTTAACTAAGAATACCAAGAGAACAAAACAAAATTGGTGATAAAAGTAAATTGGGAAGCTGTTTAAAATTACATGCCCTATTTAAATCATGAAAGGTTTTTTTGGACTTGACTGTCCCTTTAATAAACCCCAAAGCATCATCGTTTAATAAAAAGTGAAACATAATAATAATCATTTTAAACTATATTAAATATACACAAATTAAATATAAGCAACTAAATGTTCCTTGGTGATGAAGTTTTTTTCAGATTTTAAAACGTGATTTAATAAATGATACGAAAATGGTTCAGAAGGTTCTTTTTGGTTGTTTTTTTTTTTTGCATGTCATGATTGGATATTAGAAAACTGAAAAAGTTGTTTTCAGACACTTATGTTAGCCATCATCAATACTGAATCAATTAGCTGTCATGTTTCACTTTCACATTGATTGTTTTGTTGTTCCAACGGATTGGATTATCTCTGAAAGATAGTCAAACATAAGTTAAATATTGAATTTTCAAACTTCAAGTTCTAATAGATTGGAATATAGCATTTATAGATAATCATCTTACAGGGACATTTGAAATGTGTTCTATGTAAATTTTGGTTGTTTAATATATGTTTTGGATGCGTTGACCACACAGTATAATTGCACTCTCTCTGTGCGAGTCTGCTGCATTGAGGTAGTAATAGTACCAGCATTCTCTGCCTCTTAAAGTGAATGTCAAGTTAAGGATATTAGATAAAGTCAAGCGATAGAAGTAAAAAAATCAATGACACTTTCATTCATGAAATCATTAAGATATACTTATCTTCAGAGATATTTAAAGTGAAACGCTGTACGGATAAGATCTGAAGCTATGGTCACCATTTTCATCAATTGATTGACAGATGACTGATCTGCAATCAACTAATCATTGCAGAAGCTGATGGTTATCAAAATCATAACTCCTTTAAAGTGAATGTCAAGTTAAGGGTAAAGTCAAGCGATAGAAGTTAAAAAATGAATGACACTTTCATTCATGAAATCGTTAGGATATACAGTACTTTTCTTCAGAGATATTTAAAATGAAATGCTGTACAGAGCAGAGCTGAAGCTCCGGTCGCCATTTTTATGAATTGATTGACAGATGACTGATCTGCAATCAACTAATCATTGTATCCCCCTTGGGTCGTAACGTTTGTGCGAAGGGGCTGAATGCCCCGGGGGGAAAACAACGATTAGTTGATTGCAGATGAGTCATCTGTCAATCAATTGATGAAAATGGCGACCGGAGCTTCAGCTCTGCTCTGTACAGCGTTTCATTTTAAATATCTCTGAAGATAAGTACTGTATATCCTAACGATTTCATGAATGAAAGTGTCATTCATTTTTTAACTTCTATCGCTTGACTTTACCCTTAACTTGACATTCACTTTAAAGGAGTTATGACTTTGATAACCATGAGCTTCTGCCCATTAAAAGAACACAAAAGTCAAAATTATAAGTGTTTGATCCAGATAGAGTGTACAACTAGAAAATATTATTTCCAATGTATTCCTGTTTTTTCTTGGGTGAAACATGAGGGCATATTGAGTTAGGCTTACGAGTGTACATGTGCCTTGAGTACTATATTGCAGTAAATTTGAAAGTTGTTTAAAATTGTATGCTGTATCCGAATCATTAAGAAAAAATGTGTGTCCCTTTAATTAGATCTAATTAAAAAAAATTGAGGGCATGTTTTGTCCAAATGTAAAGCTCAAGGCTCAAAAACTATACCCGTATTTGCTTGATTATAAGACGGCCCTGTATTAGAGTATCATGTATCAGAGGGAAAAACATTCATATACATATTTTTAAGCAAGTAAGTGGGTAGAATTTACATCTCAGCTCCTTTCACATAAATAAGTGCAATACTAATCATTTGAGTCTGCTTTCCCTTTCCATAAGGGGTCTCTTATGGCTGTATATTACCGTAATCCATCTCCATCCACATAGAAGGTAAAGATTTATTTATATTTATATAATGAGTATACGCCTATACGCTAGTAAGAAGTGAAAGCATATGATTTTGTTATACTATTATCATGATAATTAGTATTACCATACATCGCAGCAATGACATGACCTCCTTAGCAGTCAGGATTTTCTGATGGGCGGAAAGAAACCCGCTCACATGACCCCCACGCAGCTCTTGTGACCCCACGCTCTGCTCTCAGAGTTTGAACGTAAGACGACCTCGATTATAAGACGTCGTTTTTTCAAAGTTTTTTTCTGAAAAAAAACCTTGTTTTATAATTGAGCAAATACGGTATATATTTTTTAACCTTTAAAAATAAAATCTTTATGACCTTCTACACGCTTTGGTTCATGGATTGTTAATTATAAAAGTGGATGTGAAAGATGTCCAAATACCCCCAAACTCCCTAATGTTCTAAGTTTCATATTTTAAAAACTTTACCTCCATCTTGTCATCATTCTATTCTAGATGTTAGCCCATCACATTTGTTTACTAAAGTCTATTCACAAAAAGTGGGTATTGCCCTTCCCTGACGGAGAAATATGACAATATCCTGAATGCATATTCCTATAATGACTTGCCAAACACAAATGAAATTATCTGACAAACGTGGAAAATATATTTATATTGGGAAACTAAATAGGTATAGGACTCATTGTAGAAATAATATGATTCCATGTGTTTGAGCTATAAGAGGTAGAATACATTGCTGAAAACTGGAATGCGGAGTTCAAGCTAAAGTCATGATTATTGAAAACTTAGCGCTAACACTAAGGAACAGGAGTTGCTTTCAAGGCTTATATGGCACAAATGGATTGTAGAACATAGGGCACTTGCCGAATGAATGGAGCTGTAGGTAGGCTGCAATTGCTGAAGGCCTAGACTGGGCACTTGCCTTCTAAGATCTTAGAGTAGTGTCAGCTGGAAGTCTAGAAAGTTGCAAATACCAGTAGCAAGGACTAGAGACAGAGTGACAATGAAAGTGTTTAATCCCACTTGAGCTGCAGACACTTTGACGTAACAGAAGAGACTAAAATAAGCGGCAAAAGGCTAGGGGTAGATTTACTATATGTTGAGCGAATGTCTGCATTTATCATTGCACAAGCATTACTAGTGAAATGCTTTTGCAATGCCGTCCCCTGCTCAATGGTGGCCAATTGTCCACTAGCCGGGGCTGTCAATCACCCTGATTCCTAAAAGTTGGCTGACAGGTTAAGGAGAAGCGGTGTTATGATCGCTGCTTCTTAACTTCTGTTTCAGGTGAGCCTGAAACAATGGGGCTCCGAAGCAGCATTTGCTTCTTCATAAATGGAACCCTAGGTGTGGACATAGCAGTAGGTCAGGATAGTCATGAGGCAGACTAACCTATAATGCAAAGAACAAACCCATGAATCAAAACCCACATATTGAAGAGCAGAAACTAAATAGTGCTGAGACTTAGTGTTGGAGAACAAAAGGAAATTGTCTGACTATCTTAAATAGTTAAGTAATGGGCTCTTGATCATGCCTTGAGTATGCTTGGAGCTAATTATTGAACCCTTGTCAAATATCCCCCCACAGATCTAAGCTTCTCCATTAGAAAGTATGAAAATATAACTTAGCCCCCATCTTAAATCTATAATTCTAATCCCACTATAGACAAAACACGCATTTCCATGGCAAGATCTATGTTTTATTAAGATGGAAGTGGTTAGAAGCAAAGCATTGTCTTGAGATTGTCTAACATTTTAACAAACTGACAATGCCACATGTGTGGTTTACATTAGCATTTTCCTTCCAAAATGAAAACCTGGTACAGGTACCTGCTTGCGTGACCAGGGCAGAGTCGGAGTGTTCCAGGAGCAGCGCTGTGGAAGCTCAAAGAGAATTCCAGGGGGTCCAGTTTCAGGCAGTCCAGTCAATCTAGCAGAGTGGAAGAATGGATAGTTGAACAAGACTTTCCAGTTGTGTTTGATAGCTCAGCATTAGCCATCATGAAGGATATTGAAGAAACTATTAAAATATATTATATTAAGGCAATCTCTTCAATTTGCATATACAAAGCAGATACCTGAGAAGCAGTGATTTTAATTAGTGGCTTGCGCACCTCTATGAAAGCAGATGTTTTAAAACCAGATGAGGGAAATGTGAGTAAATATGTGCATAGACAAAACTTCCCAAGGCAACCTTCACTGACACCATAGTTATTTAAAAAAAAAAAATTCTGACCTGTTTCTGTCTTGTTGCTCTGAATCATAACAAAATAATCTCATTAAATAAAAAACAATGTGATCTTTAAATTGGATCTAAATGTGTATGACCTGACCTGAAAATATATGTTCTGGTCAAAAAAGCCGGTTTCAGTCTTTTCAGTCACCTCAGTATTCTTCCACTGTGACCAAATTCTCAATGGAACAAGATTTTTAGAGTTCCCATTCAGGCTGAGGAAAACTTGTTCCATTAGATCTTTAAATGGTATATAGATCAATGAATCGAACTCTGTTGCATGTTCTTTTAGACAAGTATAGATTCGAGGGCATGCAACCATGTAAAGTAACTACTTTAGCTTAACAGTTTTATCAGTTAAATGTATTTGAATCAACCACTGCATCATTCAGAAGAAAGGTTTTTAAAAATTACCAGCACTTATCTTGTCCTTCCCAATGTCTAGTAATAATGACCAGTCACATTAATATTGATCAATTGTGTTCACCTTTGTGCGTGTGTCAGCTGTAATTTCTCATTTGTTTCCCCTCTAACGCTTTCCGATTCCTACTTTTTTCCATTCTTCTATAACTAAATATTGAGCTAATAAATGAAGTGAGTGACGCCATAGAACTCAAATATCCAAATCATTTTATAAATTTCTATTCCACCAAGCTAGTAAGCAGCATCAATTTGTTTTCTTCTAACATGAACAAAAAGGTAAATAGTATTTTCTTTATAAAAACAAGCCAGAGTGCTTTTATACACACCTGAGATACACCATAGAGAGAGTTAATATTTTTATTAGTGTTAATAATTAGGTGTCAGAGATGAGCATACCTCACTTTATTATTTACAAACTTGGGCTACTAAGTGTCAAGTGTAGTATGTGGACAGACACAATGGTTCTTCTCTACAGCTGGTATGTTTTGCAGATCAGCATCCATTAAATAAATAACAACATCATATTTGGGTTATTTAAATATATAGGGGCCTATCTAGCAAGCTCCGAATGGAGCTTGATTCCCCGTGTTTAACAGCAGTTGTGAAGCAGCGGTCACAAAGACCGCTGCTCCATAACCTGTCCGCCTGCTCTGAGCAGGCGGACAGACATCGCCGGAAATCAACCCGATCGAGTACGATCGGGTTGATTGACACCCCCTGCTGGCGGCCCATTGGCCGCGAGTCTGCAGGGGGCGGCGTTGCATTAGCAGCTCTTGCGAGCTGCTGGTGCAATGCTGAATACGGAGAGTGTATTGCTCTCCGTATTGAGCGAGGTCTGGCGGACCTGATCCGCACTGTGGGATCAGGTCCGCCAGACCTTGTTAAATATAGACCATAGTAACTAGTCCTAAAGCCTGTATATACGGGCCAAAATCCCCATCCACTAGGATTCTGCCCCCCCCCCCCACCCATGCCAATTAAATTGTAAAGTTTTTTTAAATCACATCCAATGTCTGAATCATAAAAGAAAAAATTGTGTTTCATGTCCCTTTAAGCTCTCTGGTATGGCAAGATTTTCTAAGAATTCTTGTCAGTACTGTGAGTTCCATCAAATAATTTTAGAATTCACAACTTGTAGCATTAGAGCTGAGTTCTGGATGTATTACAAGATAAATTCTCTTTGTACCAGCGAGTGTTTGATTGGGCCCCTGGTAACACAAAAAAAGAGTTGTCATGTAGTTTACTCAGAAAGCTTCATTATGAAATGACAAACAGATATGAAACCTACATTTTTTTCTTTCATGATTCAGATAGAGCATGCAATTTTAAACAACTTTCTAAATTACTTTTTTCTTCTTTCGCTTAGTATCTTTTGTTGAAAAGCAGTGACGTAATCTCAGGAGCATGCAAGTCTGGAACTCTATATGGCAGCAGTTTTGCAAGCATACTAGATGGCAACACTATTTCCTGCTATGTAGTGCTCCAGACATCTACCCAGGTATCTGTTCATTAAAGAATGCCATGGAAATAAAGTAAATTTGATCATATAAATAAATTGGAAACTTTATAAAAATGGTATGTTCTGTCTAAATCACAAAATACACTATTTGGTTTTCATATCCCTTAAAGGGACACTAAACCCAGATTTTTTTCTTTAATTATTCAGATAGAGGATGTCATTTTAAGCAACTTTCTAATTTACTCCTATTATCAATTTTTCTTCGTTCTCTTGATATCTTTCTTTAAAAAGCAGGAATGTGATGCATAAGAGTCGGCCCATTTTTGGTTGAGAACCTGGGTTATGCTTGCTTATTGGTGGGTAAATGCAAGCCTCCAATAAGCAAGTGCTACCCATGGTGTTGAACCTAAAATGGGCTGGCTGCTATGATTTACATTCCTGCTTTTAAAATAAAGATAGCAAAAGAACAAAGAAAAATTGATAATAGGAGTAAATTAGAAAGTTGCTTAAAACGACATGCTCTATCTGAATCATGAAAGAAAAAAATTGGGTCCAGTGTCCCTTTAATGAACTGAAACTAGCTTTCTTCTAAAATTCCACCAAATCAGATGGCTGGTGGGTTTATGCTTTATCACACAGCTGTATTTATTTCATTACCTATATCTTCCCAGTTGCTTGAACAGGCATTGGTTATTGAAGAGCAACTTCGAAGAGCAGCTTATCTCAACATGACCCAGGATCCTAACCATCCAGCCATGGCGCTCAATGCACGTTTGGCTGAAGTGGAGTGCCTTGCTGAGAGTCACCAGCATCTCTCCAAAGAGTCCCTCGCTGGAAACAAGCCCGCAAATGCTGTTCTGCATAAAGGTTTGAAGTCTTTTCTATGTAACGTCTTTAACTGGCCAAATAATGTACAGGTAGCCCTTGTTTTGCTTCAGTTTGCACCGTTTCACAATAGCGCCTGTTCCTAGGGATCATGATGTGACCACTATTTAGGATGTTGTTCCACAGGCTTCTTAGCTGAAAACAAATGATTTGCAGAAGTGTTTTTACCACCTACATTTGGAGTACAGCACTATAATACGGTGTACAGTATATTTGAGTAGTCTGCCATTCATTTTTTGTCTTAAAGGGCCAGTACAGTGAACTGTAATAAAATTGCTATCTTCCTTTTAAAAGATTTGTAACATATTAAAAATATTCCTCCTTGCCAGCATGTTTTAAGCTAACAGGAAGTGCATCTCTGTGTGCATGTGAAAAACTTTTCAAAAATGTATTTTTTTTTATGTAGCAAAGAACAAAATGACTGCTCACTTGCTGATAAACAGACCTCCCCACTGCCTTATTGATGAATACTGACACGCAGGGCCGGCTCAACCATGAGACCAAGTGGGTCCAACGGACCCAGACAGCACTTGACAAGGGGCAGCACTTCAGTGACTGAGTCTGTCACTGTCAGACCCAGACCACTCCTATCCTCTGTTTCCGTAGGGGAAGTCGCAGGCTCCCAGCAGTGTAAAGTCATATTGCACAAGGAGAAAGAGAACAGGTCAGGGGCAACATTCAAGTTGGGACAAGTGCATCTCTTCCCTAACTTCCTTCCCACTTCGTGCACAATTGTTCATAAGCATTGGTTGCATGCAGGTAGGCAGGCTTAGTCAGGTCAGCAGTCGGACTAGTAGGTTGATATGCTAATCAGTAATGTTACTACTGGGGGGAATCATTTCAGTCTTGGACCCAGGCTGCCCAATATCTTGAGCCGGCCCTGTTGACATGCCTCACAAGTATATTAACAATTTTTATATTGCTGATTTTACATTTACAGCATTAAATATAATATACAAGTAAATAATAACTTATATAATATATATTAAGTTATAATATAAAATTATATTACATTACTAATATCAATTTTTAGAGGGGCGTGTAACCTAATTCTTTTACTATTGACGTACATTATATAACTGGGTTCATTTTACACCATTTTGTTTTACAACTATTCCTTCAGGAACGTAACCCTGGCGTAAACTGATGGCTACCTGGATTGATATTTATTAAAACAAATTATTAAATAAATGTACTTTCTATAAACCATTAGGTTTTGTATACAAAGTACATTAAACAAATACTATCAAACAAACAAACCATATTTTCATGGTCATTGTAGTATTCTCACTGTGCATAAAATAACTTTATGTGTCTTTTTAAAATTGACTATAACACAAACTCTATATTTCTGCTAAATAGGGAAATCAGACATGTAAGGGCTTACATAACACATGTGCTATAAATCAGTGTTGCTTCACTCTGTACCATACTATAAGTAATGAATATAGGGTAAACATTTTCTTTAAAAAGCATAGACCGAGGTCATATGTGACTTGGTATCAATAGTGACAACCTGCTGCTATCAATTACAGTTCATCATTAATCACATTAGAGGTGCTGAAAAACTGAGCTACTCATTTACTGTAACGTTATGTGTAGGTTCATACACCTTTAAGTAGTAGGAGGTCTCTTACAACAAGTTTCACTATAAGTGTCTGCCTCCTAACTTCCTCCTTGCTTGGTAATCTTGTTCCCTACTTTGGAATGATCTACTGCAAGCCTGACTCAACTATCAAGTTTTCAACTTACGGATGATTCCTGTCACTCCTGAGAAAGTTTATTTCTATCAGCGGATTATTGTTATTTACCCTACTTTAATGTGTTCATCTTAGATTTACTTGTGCTATCCTGCTTAACCGGAACCTTACCTGAAGCTAACGGTGACGTCACGCGCTGTAGCTACCGCTCCTGCAAGCAGCACTGCCTCTCGCAGTCTCCTTTAGCCCAGAATGGATCTGATCATCAATTCATCTGCGCTTCAAACCGTCAGACAGCATATTCTGGACCTTACATACATAATAGCCACTAAAACATGATGACTACAGTGACTGCTCCTGTTGACCATTTTGTTTACAGCAACACCTAAATGCAGTTGTAGAGTTGCTTTTAGCTACCAAAAACTGCTTTTAAGTAAAGAAAACTAAATAAAAGATGTATCCTCTGCACACTGCTTGCTCTTTTCATTCTGAATGGAGTAACAAGTCTTCTTTTGAGAACTGTCACTATATTCTATAGCAAGGGTCAGCAACCTTGGGCCCCCAGATGTTTTGGAACTACTTTTTCCATGATGCTCAGACAGCGTAAAGTGTCTCAGCATCATGGGAAATGTAGTTCCAAAACATCTGGGGGCCCAAGGTTGCTGACCACTGTTCTACAGGACTGAATAGAGCATGCTGCTCCTTACAATAGCTGAGGGAGATACAAAAAAAATAACAGGGATTAAAAATTTACACTGGAGCACATTGTAACGTATGGATGACATCATTATAGTAGGACATGTATAATTCATATTATGGCTTTCAGAAAATCCGGTTCTGTGCCCTTTTAATGGGTTTTCCTTCCAGGAATTGGTCCTATTAGATATATGTCTTACTATCTGTTAAAGTGATAGTAAACTTTACATGTTTTAAAATCAGGATCCGGAATCTAAGCAATATTTTACAGGGACTTTAATTGATCACTTCTAATAAAGATGTGCTGTAACTTACTTTTTAATGTAGCCATGCCATTTTAAAACCCTGCGTTCCGACCGCCCACTTCAAAACTCATATTTTTTGTGAGCCTACAGTTTGAACTGTTCTCCAATCAACACTCTAGCCATACGGCATTTTTGTTTGTAGCTAGAGCACGGATTGGAGAACAGTTCAAACCATTAGCTTACAAAAAATATGAGTTTTGAAGTGGGCAGACGGAGCACAGAGCATTAGAATAGCACGTCTAGATTAAACAGAAAAAGTTACAGTGCAAATTCATTAGAAGTTATCAATTAAAGTCCCTGCAAAATATCACCTGTATTACAGACCTGGTTTTAAAACATGTAAAGTTTAACATCCCTTTAAGTGTAAAATTTACTGGATCTAGAATGAGCGTTAAGCGAACCCAGATATAAACGTTGCCACTATGCCCAGTGGTTTCTTCTAATTCTGCCCTTCATTACAACATGAGCATTTAAACTTTGTTTTGCAAACTTGTACCCATTTGAAATGACTGACAATCGAGCATGGAATTCTCAGTTTTAGACACTTTCATTTCTTGCATTTGTAATTTCTTACAATTAGTGTGTGGCCGAACTACCGTGCAGTCATATTTATTAAAGCAGTTACTTTTTTCTTGGGGGTCGATTTCTGAAGCAGCAGATGCTGCTTCCGACCCACTCTGCTTCAGTTCCGCCTGAAGCGGAAGTTAAGAAGCCGTGGTCCTAAGACCGCTGCTCCTTAACTCATCCGCCACCTCTGAGGGGGCGGACAGCAATCAGCCTGATCGAATACGATCGGGTTGATTGACACCCCTTTCTAGCAACCGATTGGCCGCAAATCTGCAGGAGGGTATTGCACCAGCAGTTCACAAGAACTGCTGGTGCAATGATAAATGCCGACAGCGTATGCTGTCGGCATTTATCGATGTGCGGCGGACATGATACACTACATCGTATCATGTCCATCGTATCATGTCATGTCCGTCCCCTTAGCATGGAAGCACAATCTGTGATCAATTTATTAGTGACAGAAATGCACTTTATTTTTTTATTTGTATCTCAGCTATTATCCTTTAAAAATAAAATGTATGAGACTACCACATTTGGTACAAAAGGCCCATTTGAATGGAAACCTAAATGGAAACTTTTGCTATAAAAAAATAATTTTCGTTTTATGGTATGACACAAGATTTGCAACCAGAAGGCTGATGAACCATAACTCTCTTGGAAGATCTACAGATCATTTGTATGTATATGCCTCCATAATAAATATTTGTCTGTATTTTAGTGCCATTATGGATGAATTATATAAGATTATTCAATGTACGAATGGTTGAGCGTGAAACAGACACATGCCGTTTAGAAATTGTCTGTGAGATAAAGCCTTTTCAACAAGTTTGCCGGTATTCCAAGACAATTTGAAATAATTATATTATGTTGCACATGTTCAACTCTGAAATAGCCACTTGCCAAATTTAAATATATATTAATAAATGGTCTACATCCATTAAATCTATCATCAGCACTATTGTATAGTCCATAGGTACTGGGTGAGACAGACATTTACGTATGTATATGTATTTAATAGACATTTAGAGTATAAACATTTCCTACAAAATGTGTTTTGAAAAACTGTGATTTACAGTTTCTAGAACCTTGTGTTTCCATCTTCATACAGTAACAGACATTTGGCAAGGACAAAATTTGTTCTGTAGAGTGGGGTTTGCTGATATTTTCAAAATGATCTACATTATTGAACTTATGGTCAAGTATGCTCGTTTCAGTTTACAAGTTCAGTAATGTAGGCTGTTCAGGATATCATGTAGTCAACACATATACTTATGTATGTGTACCTATACATATGTAAACATGTGCCCTTTTGACTGTATACAACCTCTCAAATAGGTATGTATGGAGCATAAATGAATTGATACCATGGGGCCGATTTATCATTGTGCGGGCAGACATGATTCGCTGTAGCAGATCATGTCCCACCGCACATCGATCATGTCTGCCGCAGCATACGCTGTTGGCATTTATCATTGCACAAGCATTTCTCGTGAAATGCTTATGCAATACCGCACCCCTGCATATTCGTGGCCACTAGCAGGGGGTGTCAATCATCCAGAATGTATCCGATCAGGATGATTGCTGTCCGCCACCTCAGAGGTGGCGGATGAGTCTTAAGACCGCTGCTTCTTAACTTCAGCTTAAAGGGAACCTGAAACTACGGGGGTAGATTGCAGTATCCACTGCTTGATAAATCTACCCCTTGTATGTTAATAAACCTCTAGAATTTCTCAGAGTGTTTTGCACATGAGCAAGATAATAGACTTTGCAAATAGCCATGAAATAGTTGTAAAGATGTCCAAAATGCACTTTCAAGGTCTTATCAAGTGCAAAGAGTTGTTGAATTTGAACAGTGAAAACTAGGCTCGAAGAGGTGTTGAAAAAGGTGATGGAAAATTACATGAAAAAGTATTATTATCTGCAAGAAGGTTTTGGCCTCATAGGAGAAATAGGGATTTCAATGAGGATCCGAAAAACCCATTTGCGAGTATGGGAATCACACGGAAACATACTATAGTGATAACACCGAATCAAAAAGTAGCCTTTTCAGTCTGAATAGGAGCCATAAAAGCCGCTGTAGATAGATTGTGATGGATTTAACATTGTCAAAGTGCTTCATTTTTCGTCTTGCAGAACTTATTATTATAAAGATACCCCTATAGCTTTGCATTTGTTTAATATTTTTCATACATGTAATTAATAGCTACAATAATTATAAACAAGCTACAATAATTATAAACACATAATATAAAAAAAGCTGTAACATCTATTCATAAAGCTTTGAAAGCAAAGGTCAATCTTTATAAGAAGACTGCAAGTTTATATCTTAATGTAAGGAAAAAAATCATAGTTTGTAGATCAAATCTTTAATAATAATTAACAAACATTAAATATGAAAAGTTGTTAAGCTGTTACATCTCGTATTATATATGCAATAAAATATTTTTTCTTTCCAATAATCCACCAGTGGATAAGATTTTTTTTCGTTCACCTTTTTTTCTAAATCGTAGATTAGCTTTTTCTTGGAGAAACGCTAATATTACCTAAATATTGTGAAACAAGTGCTGTGAATATTGCAAGAAAGTAGTATTTCTATAAATTAATTCATGATTTAAATTAGAAAGAGAGATAGATAGATAGTTATATAAAGTTTCTGTAAATATTGGTTATTGATGTTTTGTATATTGTAGTTTTTGTATTTCAGTGATTGCAGCTAAATTGAAATTCACATCATAAGTAATATTGGTACTACAGCTCAAAGATTCTCAAATTCAAAAAGGAATTATCTATATTTATATTAGTTTCTCATAGACAAATATTAAACCCTCTCAGTGATTTAGAAACACATTTACGGGAAAACATCTATAATATAAATTTCAAGTACAGGTAGCCCTCAGTTTACGCCGGGTTTAGGTTCCAGGAGGAATGGTTGTAAATCAAAACCGTTGTAAATTGAAACCCAGTTTATAATGTAAGTCAATGGGAAGTGAGGGAGTTAGGTTCCAGGCCCCTCTCAAAATTGTCATAAGTAACACCTAATGCATTATTTTTAAAGCTTTGAAATGAAGACTTTAAATGCTAAACAGCATTGTAAACCTAAAAATATAGATTGTATCATCATCAAACTAAGTTTAATGAACAAAAACATTTGCTAAACATCACCTAATAAAATAATCACACAACAGACTGCATCATCATCAAACTAAGTTTAATTAACAAAAACGTTTTTTTACTTGCATTTTTCTGCAATCAGTTCTCTGCATTGTTAGCATGTTAGATAATGGGTCTGCACCTATTCTATGCATTTCAATCTGCAGTGATTAATAAGCAGTTAGGCACCCTCACCTGAATCTGCTGGACAGGAAGATAATAGGGAAGTGCCTGCTAAATTTTGCTCAATAGATCTGGTCTGATCTGTGTACACAGATCAATTTAAGGCTGTTAAGTTGCATAACTTTGCTGCAAAACAACAGCAGCTCCACCTACTGGCTATTTTAATTAGTGCTTTGCTTTCCAAAAGCTTTTCAATAGCAGTCACATGACTGAAAAAAAAGGTTGTTATTTGAAACGGCGCAAATTGAACCGGCGTAAACCAAGGGCCACCTGTACACTCTTTTTAAAAATATTTTACTTAGCTTGTTGTACTATGTATTGCAGTTCTAAACCAGTTAGAGGAGCTGCTGAGTGACATGAAAGCTGATGTGACCCGTTTGCCGTCAATGTTATCTAGAATACCACCAGTTGCTGCTCGATTACAAATGTCTGAACGTAGTATTCTAAGCAGGCTGACCAATCGAGGAGGTGATTCAGCGGTTCAGGTCAGATAAACTATCATTTTTCTAAAGCAATATTCAGGTGTAATTATAAAACAATAAACAAATGTATAATTAATTATGGGCAAATGTCTCAAAAGTAATATAGAGATGGAATGTTTCACTGTATATTTGTTGGACATCTGCCAGTCCATGTTTTCTATAGAACAAATATTTCCTTATTTTGAATTTAACCATTTGATTTAAGATAAATAAAACATTTGAAAAAAACTTACATTCAAATGTTGATTCTCATAGATTTACATAAAAATGCAAGCCTTAGAATGCAAGTCTCTATTTCTAATTTGTTGTTCTTTAATCAAAGATGTTTTCTTTTAAACAACAAATTTTGAAATGTTTGGTGAACCTTAATTAATACAAAGTAATGGGCTGAAACATCTGTCCACCCTAATAATAATATTTTAAAAAAAATACTTATACTGTATGTCTATATGGCAAAACAATAATAGCAATTCAAGTTATGTTTTCTCTTATATTTTAAATAATGGCTATGTTTGTTTTAATTTTTTAACCCCTTAACGATAGCAACATACCCTGTACGTCTTGTGTTGTCGTAAAATGTTTTCAGGCCTGTTAAAGAGTGGGTCTCACCGGCAGTGGCAAAAATATGCTAAACACATACTGAAAGTGCCGATCAGGAGCCACCAAGTAGTTCTGGTCCAAAGTGAATAGTATACAGCTACTGAGCCAAGCAGCAGCAGTTACACAGGCATTGCTGAGTCACTTGTGCTAAAATTACATGATCTAATGACTAAGAGCATGTCCTTTTTGTACTATAATGGCCCTTTGAGGCTTCAAAAATATTGATCTTTGACCCCATGCATAAGGAAGTTGGCCATCACTGCAATGACAATGTCAACCAAAAGAACAATAAGTAATCTATTTGCGTTGTTAAATCTAAACAGTTTGTAAACTTCTCCGACTAGAAGAAAAAAGCGCATTCAGTTAAAAAGCAATTCACAAATGGACAAAGATACCTAATGCTAAAAATTTGTTGAATATGTACAAATAATTATATAATATTAATTGTACAATTTTCTCTTTTTTTGACGAAGGGGTCATTTGGATCTTCTCAAATGTACAACAACAACTTTGCCCCAAATTTCCGAGGAACTGGTCCTGGCAGTATTGTCAACTACAGCCAGATGCCTCTTGGACCGTATGTGACTGGTAAGTGACATTATTTTCGGTTCACAATATTGCAATAATTAGTTGGGAATATATGCAGTAGCCAGTAAGCTCAGAAGACACTAGGCAAGCAAGATGTTTTCTCTCTTGTTAATAGATTTTTAGCGGTTTCCAAGATTTCCCTCTGTGGCAGTCTTCATTTCAAACGGAGGTAAGCAGACTCATATCCCTGTGCTCAGCGCTATTTTTTTCATCATATAATGATGATTTATTAATTTGAAATTTATCTAGCATATTCATTTCAAAACCAACATCAATACAACAATCATTCACGTTTACCCTTTTAATTGTGTACAAGCTTCTTCCAGCATATCAGTTTTGCAGCATGCTTTATCAGCTTGCTAATTTTGTAACATTTGAAAAGAATTGTTTGTGATCATTAAAGGGACAATAAACACTAAATAAATGCTAGATAGAATGATGCATTCAAAGAAAATATTAGTCTGAGAATAACATCTAGGTGTATTTTTTAAATGGGAGCTGCCATGTTGAAACTTAGGTTACCTTCTCTGCTGTGGCCAATTAGGGACAGTTATCATTAGAGTGTGCAGCCAATGGCTGTGTGGAATATAATAGTGTTCTGCACTTTCTAACAGGAACTGAAAAGCTCACAATTTCAGAATGGAATTACAGGAAAAGAGGATGAATCAAATAATGAAAGAATATTGCAGACTTTTTTTATATATATATATATATACGATTTATCATGTTATATTACTATCTCAAAGTGTTTAATGTCCCTTTAAATACCATGCATATTCCTAGATCTAGCTTGATGTAATCATCTGCGTGAGTCTGTTAGGTGTGGAATGGTGTCTCATTTATCCCATTTCAGTGTTTTGATTTACAGGAAATTATTATATAATTTGCTAATGATAATTTATTTAAAAAAAAAGCAGTGATGTGATGTTTACCTGGTGTGCCAGCTCTGTAAAATCTATGTGATGTTTTATCTTTCAATACAAAGACATTTACACAAAAAAAGAGTGAATTTTGTGTTCTCTATATTTGATTATCCACTATCCGCGACCTGTGTTCTGTAACGTTCTTGAATGTAGGTCAACCTGTATGTTAATAAACAAAGTGACAGACAAGACAAAGGTTGTGCTAAGAAACTGCCCAGGCAATGGGGAAGTCACTATGGAATAGACATGTGCGGTTCGATTCGTTCCGAATCGAAATTCGGACGAATTTGTTAAATTCGGAGATTCGGATCGATTCGAATTTCCGAATTACGGTAGTACCGAATCTACCGAATAAATCCAAATTAGTTCAGATTTATTCGTTACATTCGGATGGCCATGGATTACACTAGTATTGTACAGTATATTAGGTTATATCACTCTGCTATGGGTTACACCTAATATACAGTACATAATACTAGTCTAATACACAGCACATCCCACCTAACACATACCGAAATTCCGAATTTCCGAATCGAACCGAACCGAATCCAGCCGAATTTTGTTCGAATCCGAATGAATCCGAAACGAATCCGAAACAAATTCATTCAAATTTTTCCAAATTCCAATCGATCCGAACCGAAACTCGAAAACATCCGAATCAATCCGAACCGAAACAAATTTTTCCGCCGTGCACAAGTCTACTATGGAAAGCATAGGCAGAGGAGCTTGCTTATTGGAAAGCAAAGAAAAATGCAGAGAGTGAAATACTTAGGGGATAGTCAAAGCAAAAAAGAAATTAAAGTAGGTGAGGTATCCTGGATAAAAAAAATACAATGCATAGACAATTGGGTGGTGGTTAGACAAAAAACTTAAAAAAAAAAAAAAACTAAGCAAGAAAGGAGAAATATCCAAGTACCTTAAAGGGATATGAAACACAATTGTTTTCTTTCATAATTCAGATAGAGCATTCCATTTTAAACAACTGTCTAATTTACTCCTATTATCAAATTCTCTTCGTTCTCTTGGTATCTTTATTTCAAAAAGCAGGAATGTAAGCTTAGAAGCTGGCCCATTTTTGGTTCAGCACCTGGGTAGCAATTGCTGATTGTGGCTAATATCTCATTATGTAATTTGCTTCATTTTATTGGCATCATGTGTTGAAAAGCATATCTAGATAGGCTCAGGAAAAACAATGCACTACTGAGAGCTAATTGCTGATTGGTGGCTGCACATATATGCCATTTGTCATTGTCTCACCAGATTTTTTCAGCCAGTTCCCATTAGTGCATTGCTGCTTTTTCAAACAAAGGCTACCAAGAGAATTAAACAAAATGTGAAAATAGCAGTAAACTAGAAAGTTGTTTAAAATTGTTTGCTCTATCAGTATCATGTAAGAGAAAGGTCATGTCACTTTGTCCTTTTAATATTATATCAATTAATTGTGAGGGAAAACCTCAAAACATCTAAGTCAAGATTTTCAAAACCACAATGTAAATTCAGTTCACCCACCTTTACTAGCCCCTTATCACACGTTGTCAATTGCTGAAAACACACGGCTAGATTACAAATTTTGCGGTAACAGGGTGTGGTACTAACAAGCAGTTTATTCTCACCCCTCACTTACAGACAACGCTGGTATTACGGGTTTTTACAAACCCGGCGTTAAAAGACAAAAAGTGAGCGTTGAGCAAAATTTTGCTCCAAATCTCACTTCAATACCATCGCTGCTTAAGTCAGCGGTGAGCTGGTGTAACGTGCTTGTGCACGATTTTCCCATAGGAATCAACGGGGAGAGCCGGCTGAAAAAAAGTCTAACACCTGCAAAAAAGCAGCGTTTAGCTCATAACGCAGCCCCATTGATTCCTACCGGGAAAAAAAATGTATGTCTACACCTAACACCCTAACATGAACCCAGAGTCTAAACACCCCTAATCTTACATTTATTAACCCCTAATCTGCCGCCCCCGACATTGCCGACACCTGCATTATCATTATTAACCCCTAATCTGACGCTCCGGACACCGCCGCCACTTACATTATACTTATTAAACCCTAATCTGCTGCCCCCAACATTGCCGACACCTGCATTATCATTATTAACCCCTAATCTGCCGCCCCCAAATGTCGCCACAACCTACGTACACTAATTAACTCCTAATCTGCCGCACCAACATCGCTGCAACTATAATAAACATATTAACCCCTAAACCTAAGTCTAACCCTAACCCCCCCTAACTTAAATATAATTTAAATAAATCTAAATAAAATTACTATCATTAACTAAATTATTCCTATTTAAAACTAAATACCTATAAAATAAACCCTAAACTAGCTACAATATAACTAATTGTTACATTGTAGCTAGCTTAGGGTTTATTTTTGTTTTACAGGCAAGTTTGTATTTATTTTAACTAGGTAGAATAGTTACTAAATAGTTATTAACTATTTAATAACTACCTAGTCCGACAGACATCGCTAAATGAGAAGAGCAATACGCTCTCTGTATTCAGCATTGCACCAGCAGCTCTTGTGAGCTGCTGGTGCAACGCCATCCCCTACAGACTCGTGCCAGCAGGGGGTGTCAATCAACCCGATCATACTCTATAGGGTTGAATTCCGGCGATGTCTGAGCAGGCGGACAGGTTATGGAGCAGCGTTCTTTAGACCGCTGCTTCATAACTGCTGTTTCTGGCGAGCCTGCAGGTTCGCCAGAAACACGGGCCCTCAAGCTCCATCCAGAGCTTGATAAATGGCCCTCCATGTACTAACCGGCAGACGGACGGCTTCTCAACTTGCAAAGCTGTCCGCCTGCCTTCACTACACACAGGCAGCGGATCTGTTGATCCGCTTGCCCGTATGTATCATTACACACTCTTTGGAGTGTGTAATGCCCGCCCCTTCATTCGCGCGACCAATCGCCCAACTGAAGGGACTGTCATTCACCGAGAGCAAACAACCGAGCTCTCTGTGATTTTCTCTCGCCACCTCAAAGGTGGCGTAGGGCGTAAGAAGCAGGCTCATATATGCGAACCTGCCCCGCGAGAGCTCCGGAGCAGCTTTTGCTGCTTCGTACATGGAGCCCATTGTCTCAGAGTTTCGTGATTTGCCACAGTTAACTTAAATGCTTTCTGTGTACTAGGGAGAGAAAAAAAAAGTGGGGAGAGGAATTATAATATTATTGTCTTCTCTAACTTCTTCCTCCTAATCCAACTACCACTCTGGGAAATTCCCTGACAAAATGGACATATAAAAAAATCTAACTTTTTAAATGAGAAAATTAGTTGTCTGTCAATTTTTTTTTTACTGTTCTTTCTTGTGTAGTATTTGGGTCAAATTGTTCTTAGTAAATTCTTTCAAACTCTTGCTTGATTTAGATTTCCATGAACTTAATATAATATTTCTACCTATCAGAATTACTGTATTTATTAAAAGATTATTCTCCACAGTGTCCGTTTTATTATGTAAAAACAGAACATCTGTTGAGGTTATTGTTAATTCCTTCTCAAGGAATCTATTCAACCAGTAATTTACCTTGCACCAGAACTTCAACACCGTAGGGCATGACCAGAAACAGTGTATTAAATCTGTGCAGGGATATGAACATCTGGAGCAATAAGCACTTTCTTGGGGTGACCATTTGGCTATTCTGGCGGGTGACAAGTATATTTTATTAATAGTTTTAATGTCTGACTTTCTCCACGCATAAGAATTAGTACATTTATCTATTAAATTTAAACTCTGAGTGATATCATCGCATGCAATCTCATTGAATTCTCTGTGACATTTGTTTTGTATTTGTTCTATATTATCCTGTTCAGATTTATGCATTAACATATTATACCATATGGAGATAGATGTTATGCCAGCTTTATATAAATTAATTTGTCACTAATCTATTTCCCCTAAAGACCAGTTTCTGTCAAAGTTCTCTTTTACCGTAAAGTAATACTGTCTGATCTGTAAGTATGCAAAAAATTCCTTCACGGATAGTGCGAATTCCTGTTTTAAAGACATAAATGTTTTAATTGTGCCCAAATTTGTATCTTCGAGTTGCCGAAGGAAAACCAAACCTTTTTGCTTCCATAACTTAAAGGTACTTGCTACAAGGCTCGGTGCAAATTCCATGTTTCCCCAAATCGGAAAAAATTTGGATAACTGATTTTTAATTTGTAGTTCATTCTTGAGTTTATTCTTTGTTCTAACTATATTACGTATTGATTCCCTGTCTCTAATTGCTTTTGGCATTTTTTTTCCTCTGCATGTAATAGACCCAGTACAGAGACTGGGATTATTAAATCATTCTCTATTTGCAAATCATACACGATCGGGTGGATTGCAGACCGCAGCCTCAGAGGAGGCGTATGAGTTAAAGGGACAGTCTACAATAGAATTGTTATTGTTTTAAAAGATAGATAATACCTTTATTACCCATTCCCCAGTTTTGCATAACCAACACAGTTATATTAATATACTTTTTACCTCTGTGATTACCTTGTATCTAAGAACCTTCTTCCAGCCCCCTGATCACATGACTGTGACTGTTTATTATCTATTGACTTGCATTTAGCATTGTGTTGTGCTAAATCTTAAATAACTTTCTGTGCCTGAACACACTGTTTTCTATATGGCCCACGTGTACTTTCAGCCTCTTTGTGTTTAAAAGCAATTTAATTTTAAAAAGCATGTGATAAGAGGCAGCCCTCAAGGGCTTAGAAATTAGTGTATTAGTCTGTCTAGGTTTAGTTTCAACTAAGAATTCCAAGAGAACAAAGCATATTTGATGATAAAAGTAAATTGGAAAGTTGATTAAAATTACAAGTCCTATCTGAATAATGAAAGTTTAATTTTTACTAGACTGTCCCTTTAAGGAGCAGCGGTCTTCTTACTACTGTTCCGGCGATGACCCCATTCGGCTAAGCATATACTCCCCACTACTGAGATCCCGCGTTCACAGACAATGTGGGTGGATTTTTGCTTAGACAGCAATCTCTATTGTTTCATACAAAAGGCACATCCCCATGGATATAGTCAGACCACATTTTAAAAAAAATATCACTAGATGCATGGATTGCAAGACTAGCGAGACAAAAAAAAGCCATTTCATGTGTTTCGGATGATCTTTTATCATCGGGCCTAGGTAAATAAAGGAGTTCCACATTATTAAGTTTCTAATGACTTGAAATACCAGCTGCAGAGTATAAAATGTATGAAAAGTTGAAACCACAACCGATTCAAATTGGGCTGAATATTTAGGGAGAGCAGACCTATTTATCTTATCACTCTCTCTAAACACAAAACCCTTCCTTTTTCTCTGTTTTCCCAAAGCCTAATACTTAGGGCCTGTTGAACTAAAGTTCTCCACCCTGGAGAGATAATCTAAGAAGTCTCGTCAATACGGCAAGGTCCCCAAAATAATATTAGAAATACACATTTTACATTAAGAGATGTTTATCTCACTATGTAGGACTCTGTAAGTAAAGGAGAAACTCCTATATTACAACATAAGGTCTAAAAAAGGTTCCAAAGATTTTGTTTGAATTCTCTCCATGGCTGAGAAACAGTGGCATTCAGGGCCATTCGTCCCTTGATAATTCAGCCCCAAGGTCTTTTTCATAATCCAATCACATGCCACCTTTACAAGGCAAGTCCAATTATATTTAACATTAGAAAATCCTAATCCCCAAACTCTCTTTTTTGCATTAATTTCCTAAGAGCAATTCTAGCTGGCTTTCCTTCCCATGAGAACTGTGTACATTGTGCATATAATTTCCTTAGATCTATCTGTTAAATGAACAGGGGGAGGTTTTGACATAAAAATAAGATTTTTGGCAAAATTATCATTTTTATCAAGTATACTTTTGCTGATAAGGATATTGGCAGTTGTCTCCATCTTAATAGCTTAGAGGCTATAGAGCTCCATAGCATTTTATAATTTATCTCATACCACTCTGTGGGATTCTTGCTAAGAAAAATACCTACAGTAGGTATTTAATATGTTTTCTGGCTTCTTTAAATGGGGTATCATTTAGGCTTTTTTCTTTTTATATAGCCAGATTGTCTCAGATTTGGACTTGTCTATCTTATACCCGGAAAACTTGCTAAAGTTCCTAATAGTATCCAGCAATATAGGGGTGTTCCTCCTGTTATTGCCCATTAATAGTAAGAGATCGTCCACATATAATTATAAAACCAGATTCATTTTTCCTATAGTAATACCATCCAATTATTTCCTAAGACTAACTGCTAGTGCTCTATAGATATATTGAATACAAGTGGGGATAGTGGACAGCCTTGTCTGGTGCCTTTGGCTATTTGCAAATCTGCGGAAAGCAAACCGTTAATTAGTAATTTGGAGGAGGGATTTTTATAAATCAGCCTAATAAAATTATTAAAATGGCCTGTGATTACGAATTTTTCCAGGGGTGTAAATAAATGGTCCCAAGCGATTGATTTGAGCGCTTTTTCAGCATCTATCATAATTAAAGCTGCATCTTTTGCAGTTTTAAGGCATTTTTTTATGACATTTATTAGATAGTGTTATTATGAGTTTAACACACACACAAAAATTAGCGCAAAAATAAGTATACCCCTGACCTTTATAATATTAAATAAGGAAGGGAAAATATATCAATATTAAAACTACAAATAAAAAAATGTAAAATATGAAATATACAATAGAATAGAATAAATAGTCTATTGTGCCTTCTAAAACACTTAGACCTTATATAGGAACGCTTAGTCCTTATATAGGAACACAGGAGACATCTGCTGTATTATAAGCTCCAAGTTCATACACACAATGCTCTTCTTTCTTCCTTTTCAAGTAGATATGTTCTCCTATGTAAACTCTCAATTTCCACAGAGCTGCTCTATGTAGAGAGAACTAACCAGCCGTAGATCCAGTAAGAGATTTATACCAACTCTGAAAACAATTAGTGCATCCACGACTCATAGCAGAGTTTATTTCACCAAAAAGTAAAACATGTTTTATTAATTTTATTCTTTTGTATTAGACTTCAGGTCTAGTAAATTATATTTCAATTAATATATTTTTAATTTACCTATTTTATGTAGTGTTGAATATGAATTATATATTGTATAATGTAATTCAGATTAAGTATTCAATTAAGGATTTGATAGGAGGAAGGGAGGAGAAAAACCTGAATGTCTCTATAAGTGCAAGCAATGTTAATATAAAATTGTTTGAAAGGGACTTTGTACATTTCAAATATTACATTTATCAATTGTTTTTCACCTTACAACTCAAATGAAAATAATGTAATAATTTAAGGATACATAATTAAATGCTGGGGTTACATTAGTTGTGTGAGGTGGAAGGGGAGCTCCGCAGTTAAGCGATGATGTAATTATAAATGTAAGGTATGGGCGGTATTGGTGTAGACAAGTAAGCGTGTATAACTATATGTCAATTGCACCTCTTAATAAAGTCCACCTGCAAGCACATGAAACGCGTAGATGTTGAAGGATAGTACAAGAGGTGTGGACGATTCAGCATCTAGAAACTGTTCCCTTTGTGCTGTTACTGTTAGTTATATCTCGCTCTGGAACGGGTGTTTTGGTGACTGCAGGATTGCTCCACTCCTGACGTGCGGAGGGAAAAGGGATAAAGGAACCAATAAGCAAGTACACGCGAACAGTTAGATGTGTATTGCTGATATTTTAATGAGTCTTGTGAGTGCAATCTGTTGTGTTTTACTATGAGTGTACCTGTACTTTGTAATGTATTTTTCATGTGTTTTGTGCAACTTTCTTGTTTTTGCAAAACAGATAACCAGAGCTCTGAGAACACAGTAATTATTCTAGCATAAATCGCGATTGCGCTCACACATTCGCGTTTACTTTCATCTTGTAATATGAGTGCTAATCCCAATGCGTGCAAACACCCGCTTTAAACCCCTTTATGCTTGTGCATAACTGTTAGCGTGCCACTTCTATTCTTGCCCAAAATTTTCATATGTGAAATCTTTTAAAACTTGTTTACTTTTCTTTTAAATTGGTTAAAGGATACTTTTAGCTATAAAATGTGATCTATATATACTGTTTTCATTGTTGTACAAGGATCAATATAAAGTCAGGGTTCTAAATTATTCATTCTGACATTCTTTAACAATATAGAAAAACATGCTTTAAGTGCACCGAGGATGACTAAAATGTTGAATTATTAATCAATTCCAGTTACTGTCCATTGAAGTCATAGACTCATATGATAAAGTACTATTAACTATTCTCATGCTACTTGCTTTAATGTGTATAAAAGTTGATGTGTAAACAAGATTTAAAATATAACAGTATTTCTGCTTGTATCCTAGTTATTTGAATTTTCACAGCAGGGGTATCACATTTAGGGCCAGATTACAAGGGGAGTGCTAACTGTTGCGCGCAAATTATATTGTTTTTATCGCAACTGTTTGCACGCGTCCGAAGTAGCACACGTATTACAAGTTAAAAGTAAATGAGTTCGCTCAAGCTCAATTGAATTTAACGAGCGTCGGGATAGAGCGACCTCAGAGCTCTGGTCAACTGTTACGCTAGAATACAAAGTGGCACAAAATACATCAAAATTACAATAAAAAGTACAGTTACACTCATAATAACATCATCTAATAAAAAATATTGAAAAAAAATTGCATAAAAAAGTTATGTTCTCAAAGATATGGTGTTAGAAAAACAAAAAGGACTGCAAAGGGCTTTAACATAGACATACATTCATACATATACATGTCTATATATATATGTATACATATATATATATATATATATATATATATATACACATGTAAATACATATGTATACATATATATATATATATATATATATATATATATATATATGTGTGTGCATTTGAGCCCTTTGCCGTCAATTAGGAAAACGGGTAAAAACACATTTATGCAATATTCATATTTAATTACGTTTTTACTGTAAATATTTTGCATTCCAATGTTCTGTGCTTGTCACACTTACCCAAAAACCCCACCCCCTTACTTTGTGATGATATACAGCTGTCAATAATCACCTTTGCGAATCGGAACAGAATAAAACAATAAAAAAGACTGGATTATAAATTTCCTTTTCACACATATTACATATAATATTGTAATCATCTATATACAGTATATATAGGTATTGATATATAATTTACCAAAAAACATCAGATATATATATATATATATATACAGAAATATTTTGAATAAATAGAACATATTCTTCTATGTGAAGAACATTGGAATGGGAACTATTAATATATCATGTTGAGTTAGCGCACTTGGTTAAACGCGATCTGGTTGTGTGACTTTGGGTGTTCTCTTTTTCCCCATTTTTCGCACTCAATTGAAGTTAATGGGAGAAAACGTTAACGCGGTTTCAATATGGTAACATCTTTTTTTTTTTTTTGCCTGCGTCAGAAGAGCGAAAACTTTTTATTTCAACTTGTAATACATGCGGTACCCGACGTGCGCAAAAAGATTATCATTTGACCATATGACTGCCTTACATAATCATTCCTCTGATGCTTAGTTGTAGCTGTTGTTTGTGCAGATAGAATGCATTAACTTGGAGTTTTTTGTCTCCAGAATAATTATTTTGGCTAAACCTGTGTCTGAAATGATTCTCAGGAAATTTAAAGGGACAGTAAAGCCAAAATTAGTCTTTCATGATTCAGATAAAAGATGCCATTTTAAACAACTTTCCAATTTTCTTCTATTATCTTGATATCCTTCATATCTAGGAAGGTTCAGGAGCAGCAATGCACTACTGGGATTTAGCTGCTGATTGGTGACTGCACATACATACCTCATGTCATTGGTTCACTGGATGTATTCAGCTAGCTCCCAGTAGTGCGTTGCTCCTCCTTTAACAAAGCATACCAAGAGAATGAAGAAAATTTGATAATAAAAGTAAATTACAAAGTTGTCCTATCTGAATCATCAAAGGAAAATGTTGGGTTTCATGCCCCTTTAACCTAGTTTGATAGCATTAGGTAGCATTTGGAATGATCAATCTGCCATCCTAAATTTTGATGCACCTAGATTCCCTTGAATATGTGACAAACCAGTGTTGCTGATGAGACACTGACAAGGATTGTGTCCAGATAAAGAGTAACACTTATATCTAGTGATGTTTGTTAAAGAAGCTGTGAGACTGAGAACCTCATATCTCTGCCAATTTAGAGAGAAACTGGAAATAAAAATCAGCACTTCTATTGGTGCAGAGTTCCAGGTCATCTTTACCTTACTCCAAACAGATAGAAACTCAACTAACTTAAAAGGGATATAACACAGTCTGTTTCATTGCTGTAATAAACAAATTACTAAGTAGTGATTTATACTCAGAAATCAATGCAATATGTATTATTCATCATTTTAAAAGGATTTTGCTTTTTTTTGTGCAGTCATTTACATCCAATCACAGGCCCACAAGGGGGTTGTGGTTTCTACAGGAATGAAAAGGAGAGGCTTTTCATTTTAAGGGGTTGCTAGGAAACACTTTAACTAGCCCATTCAGTTTCTTGCACATGCTCAGTGTACAAATCATGACAGGAAGCCACAATAGTATGTTTACTTTGATTTATTGACACATATCTTGGGGCAGGTACCTGTCACTCAGGCTACTTGCCATTTCTACATTCTAGTGCTCAGAGACCATATGATCACCACTACTAATAGAGATATATGACATATGTTATCTTTTACTGGGATTAAATATGCATAATGAAATACAAAATTGTAAAAATAAAACATTTTGTACCCTTGTTATTGTTATTTATCGTGACGGTGCCTGTGTTTTTTTGTACACCTCCTTGTTACCTAATATAAGGTTTCCAGAAAGTGGCCACATATGTTTAATACTTTCATGTGTAAATCCTATCATCAGTATTCCAGCATTCCCAGACAATGAAGAAATACTCAAAATAAAATAAAAAAAGTCCCAGTCTTTTTAATTTTTTTGTTTTACAAATTAAACACAGAGAATTGAAAATTGCTACAAAAGTGAAATATTTCAGGTAAATTGGTTAATTTGTTTTTTAGATCATTTAGGTGGACAAAGGTGATGTTTTTTTTCCACAAAATCTCATTTACTTACAAAGCAAATGAACGATCAGTTCTTAAACTTATTATGGAAGTATACTGTATATGTTCAAATATGTTGCTTTTAGATTCCAAGATATACATATTCATTCAAGCTATGTTTTTAGAGCTGTATGAGTTTATTTTTAATCACATACAGTGTAAAGATGTTGCATTTAAAAAAGAAAAGAAAATAGTTTCTAATTTTCAAAGGAATATCCTCCATCTTAGGTGCGCCTTTTCACCTATACCAGCCTTTTAGTGGAGACATTTGAAATTGTAATAAATCTACTGACTGACAGTGAAGCTTACTTTACATATGTAATACTACTCAGAAACAATTTTTACTTTTAGCGAACACACAGTATATGTTGTGTAAACATGCTTTGGGGCCGATTTATCAAGTGCCTAGCGGACATGATCCGCTGTAGCGGATCATGTCCGTCAGACATTGATAAATGCCGACAGCATACGCTGTCAACATTTATCATTGCACAAGCAGTTCTGGTGAACTGCTTGTGCAATGCTGCCCCCTGCAGCGGGGGTGTCAATCAACCCTATCGTATTCGATCGGGCAGATTACTGTCCGCCGCCTCAGAGGCGGCGGACAAGTTAAGGAGCAGCGGTCTTAAGACCGCTGCTTCTTAACTCCTGTTTCTGGAGCAGCGGTCTTCTTACTCCTGTTCCGGCGAGCTTGAAGGCTCGTGCAGAAACTCCCCCTCCCCACTACTGAGATCTGAGTTTACAGACAATGTGGGTGGATTTTTGCTTAGACAGCAACCTCTATTGTTTCATAAAGAAGGCACATCACCACGGATAGAGTAAGACCACATTTTTTTTTAAATATCACTAGACGCATGGATTGCAAGACTGGCGAGACAAAAAAAAGCCATTTCGGATGATCTTTAATCATCGGGGCCTAGATAAATAAAAAGGTTCCACATTATTGAGTTTTTAATGACTTGATATACCAGTCGCAGAGTATAAAATGTATGAAAAGTTGAAACCACAACCGTTTCAAAGGGGCTGAATATTTAGGGAGAGCAAACCTATTTATCTTATCACTCTCTCTAAACACAAAACCCTTCCTTTGTCTCTGTTTTCACAAAGTCCAATACTTAGGGCCTGTTGAACTAAAGCCCTCCACCCTGGAGAGATGATCTAAGAAGTCTCGTCAATACGGCAAGGTCCCCAAAATAAAATTAGAAATGCACATTTTACATTAAGAGATGTTTATCTCACTATGTAAGACTCTAAGTAAAGGAGAAACTCCTATATTACAATATAAGGTCTAAAAAAGGTTCCAAAGATTTTGTTTGATTTCTCTCCATGGCTGAGAAACAGTGGCATTCAGGGCCATTCGTCCCTTGATTATTCAGCCCCAAGGTCTTTTTCCGTAATCCAAACACATGCCACCTTTATGAAAAGTTGAAACCACAACTGATTCAAAGGGGTTGAATATTTAGGGAGACAGGGCAGTCTTTATTACTGACTGGACCCTGGGCAAACATTTTCTTGCCCCCCCCCCCCATGCAATTTCGCTCTCCACCCCAATATACCAAAAAAACAACTAAATCACTGCTGGGCTAATCATTAAAAAAAATTGCAATATGTGAAACTGGACCTAAGCAGTACTAATAAGTAAATAAATATATAAATTCCTCCCCTCTGGATTAATTTAATATGCTTTTGAATGTGATTCTGGTGTGAGGTTAGCTGGTTAAAGAGATTTAGGGCAGCCAACAGGAGCAAAGCAAGGTAAAGACTGAGGCGGAAGCATAGAGGTGCAGACAGATATAAGTTTACTGACTGGAACAGTAGAACTACTATGGGAAGCTGTAAAATCTGAAACAGAGAGAAATAAAAACTATAAAAATAAACCTTACCTTAATGTGTGAAGTATCAGCATGACACTATACATCAGCCACAGCAGCACATGTCACTACTTTGCTAGGAACAAGTTCCCTCTCATCCTGCACTAGACAATGCTGCATGGGGGACGGGCATGTGTACACTCACTTATTCTTTTCACTGACACTAACAAACTTCAGTTAGTTGATCTTAGAGCCACAGCAGAAAGAGCAGGGCTAAGGGGACCAGCAGACTGGATGCTGTCTGCCCAAGGCTGCATGGATACAGACGAGTCACACAGCCTCAAGACTGAAGAGAGCAGTGTGTGCAGCTGCACAGATGCTCAAATCCTCACGTGCCTGCCACTCCAGCTTTCTGCTGCATGCGCCTATAGTGAGCCCTACCCAGAAACAATCTCCACCACCAGAGCAGTTACCTGGTGACAGTAGTAACCCCAGCAGGACCTTTTCTGATGCAGTGGGATTGACTGGATGCCTAGTTAGGGCTTAGCATCCAGTGCTGCACAGTGTACATCTAAAACAGCACATGGCACTAGCTTGGAATGTCACATGACATCGGCATGGTCTGGCACAGTTTCTCACAAATAAATATAAGCAAAGAACTTTTGACTGTGACAATATTAGGACTGACTGTGTGTGTCCTCCATGTCACATGACATCAGCAGTCTGGCATGAACTAAAAAAAAAAAAAAAATTTTTTTTTCTTTTTCTTTTAGGACTCTTGGGCCCCTCAACAAAGACTGGGCCCAGGGCAGCTGCCCCTTTTGCCCTGTGTTAAAGATGGTCCTGTAGGGAGAGCATACCTATTTATCTTATCACACTCTCTAAACACAAAACCCTTCCTTTGTTTCTGTTTTCACAAAGCCCAATACTTAGGGCCTGATGATCTAAAGCTATCCACCCTGGCGAGATGATCTAAGAAGTCTTGGCAGTGGCGTATTAACGCATAGGCCGACAAGGCCTGTGCCTAGGGTGGCAGATTGGAGGGGGTGGCATGGCATCAGATAGTGGAAGCGTGGCGGCACTTTCATGTAGTCAGTGTGGGAGTGGGCTCTGTGGCCGACTATATAGTGAGTGCTGAAAATAATCACCACAGCAATGATGCATCGATTCAGTGCTGAGTGGAATTGATTCAGGGGTCAGTGATGTCATTGCGTGACCCCGCCTCCGGGACCGACACCAGTTTGCGGCTGCAGTATACTAGCGCAGTGATTGACATGGGACTTAGTAAGCAAGAGGGCTGCTGCTAATGGGCGGTCTCTGGAAGCAACCAATGGCTGCTATTTACAGTGGTTAATTTTTATTGTGGTAGTGGAAGTATCATTCAGTCCTAGCTATGGTGAGAAATGCAGTGAGTCAAATTTAGCAGAATTCTGAGTGCCTAGGGCAGCACAAAAACCTAAATATGCCACTCAGTCTCGTCAATACGGCAAGGTCCCCAAAATAAAATTAGAAACACACATTTTACATTAAGAGATGTTTAGCTCACTATGTAGGATTCTGTGAGTAAAGGAGAAACTCCTATATTACAATATAAGGTCTAAAAAAATTCCAAAGACTGTGTGTGATTTTTCTCCATGGTGGAGAGTTTTTGATAATCAGGCCCTTAGGTAGAGCAATAGAAAATTTACATTTTAGTACCTCCCACACACACGCACTGGGAGTATGAGTACAGCTGCTGCTTTTTTGTTTGCATAGCTTTTCTGTAGCCATTACTGCAGTAATGACATTTTCAGACAAACTGGCAAAAGTATCCATTTCAAATGGCAAAATAAAGGTAAATTAGCTATTTGTATTCAAATTAATTCACTCCAACAGGTAAAATAGATCATTGGGAACACATTAAAATGGAGAACATTTCATAGTACACTGTCTTTTTAATTTTTGTGTGTCATATTTTGTAAATTTTGGTAGTGCTTAAAGTTAAATTTAATTATTAATAGTAATTTATTTCCTATGTAATGTTTAACAAAATGTCTAATTTTATTTTGAGGTGTAATCTTTGGCATAAGTATGGGAGTGTCACACTCCAGCAGTTGTTTAGTGCCTGTCCAGGTAAAGACCCAGTGACTGAGAAGTGACTCAACACTTTCTGGATGAAACCAGGAAGATGTTACAGCCTTATAGATTTAAACTTACAGAAAGTGCAATAAAACTGATATCAAAGGGTAGCTGAGAGAACAACTAAGCACTGGATAGATACTAGAGTTATTATAAATAGTGTGAGTGACATTCTAAGGGAACACCATGATACTGGGCAGTGAATCAATACACACAAAGGGTAAGCATGTTCCTCCTATGAGAGACTAGTACCCACCTGATAACTCTACATCGCTAGAAAGGAAACAGGCAAATTTAAAAATGACACTGCACAGGTGCTGTTACACAAAGGCAACAGAATTATATAGACTATCAAATACACAAATAACCACAGCTGCAAGGTACTTACATACAGTACTAGCCAATATCTGTAGAAAGGGGTTATATACATACCAGACTTTTTATTTTGAAACATAGAAATGTTTGAATATGCAGTATGTCCTTATAAATGCTAAAGAGTTTATTAGATTAAACAATTATATAGGTTTAACAGAAAGAGAAGCAGTCTGCCAGGAACAAACAGCAGTATAAACAGCTTTTTCTGTGGCCCGGTTACCAATTGGAAGTAGCTTCTTTCTGCCCAATTGTGCTTTTCACAGAGGAAAACTTTCCTGTAGTATATCAGTCTGATCCCGCTGACATGGTCAGTCCATCCCCGAAATGCCAGGGAATTCTCCTCTGAACAAGGAAAACGGCAACCCCAGATGATCGTTTCGGCCTTCTGTGGGCCTCGTCAGTGAGGTGCAGCCATATTCCTCTAAGAACATTGGGCAAGGAGTCCACGTCTGGTTTCCCCCACGGCAAGGAGTCCATGTTTGGTTTGTTCAGAAGAGAATTGCATGGTATTTCGGGGCTGGACTGACCTTTACTTGGCGGGATCAGACTGATATACTTCAGGAAAGTTTTCCTCTGTGAAAAGCACAACTGGGCTAAAAGAGGCTGCTCCTAAGTGGTAACTCGTCCTAGAACAAGCCACTGAGTTGTTGTCCATTCCTGGTAGAGCGCTTCTCTCTTTGTATGCAAATTTTTATAACCCTGGGGAGGTCTCCCTTAAGGGTGATGGTGAAAATCAGACGTGGACTCCTTGCCCAGTGTGCTTAGAGGAATATGACTGCACCTCACTGACGAGGCCCAAAAAATGCTGAAACGATCGTCTGGGGTTGTCATGTTCCTTGTTCAGAGGAAAGTTGCCTTGTATTTTGGGGATGGACTGACCTTTACTTGGCAGGATCAGACTGATATACTTCAGGAAAGTTTTCCTCTGTGAAAAGCACAACTGGGCTAAAAGAGGCTGCTCTTAGTGGTAACTCGTCCTAGAATAAGCCACTGAGTTGTTGTTCGTTCCTGGTAGAGTGCTTCTCTCTTTGTATGCAAATTTTTATGATCCTGGGGAGGTCTCCCTAAGGGTGATGGTGGAAACCAGACGTGGACTCCTTGCCCAGTGTGCTTAGAGGAATACGGCTGCACCTTACTGATGAGGCCCATAAAAGGCCAAAACGATCATCTGAGGTTGTCATGTTCCTTGTTCAGAGGAGAATTGCCTGGTATTTCGGGGCTGGACTGACCTTTAATTGGCAGGATCAGACTGATATACTTCAGGAAAGTTCTCCTCTGTGAAAAGCACAACTGGGCTAAAAGAGACTGCTCCTATGTGGTAACTCGCCATAGAACAAGCCACTGAGTTGTTGTTCATTCCTGGTAGAGCACTTCTTTCTTCGTATGCAAATTTGTATGACCCTGGGGAGGTCTCCCTAAAGGTGATGGTGGAAACCAGATGTGGACTCCTTGCCCAGTGTGCTTAGAGGAATATGGCTGCACCTCACTGACGAGGCCCATAGAAGGCTGAAACGATCATCTGGGGTTGTCATGTTCCTTGTTCAGAGGAGAATTGCCTGGTATTTCTGGGCTGGACTGATCTTTACTTGGCGGGATCAGACTGATATACTTCAGGAAAGTTTTCCTCTGTAAAAAGCACAACTGGGCTAAAATAGGCTGCTCCTAGGTAGTAACTCACCATAGAACAAGCCACTGAGTTGTTGTTCATTCCTGGTAGAGCTCTTCTCTCTTCGCATGCAAATTACACAGGTTTGATGTTTACCATACTATGAACATCTAAAAAATACAATCATATAAGCATAAATATATGTATAGTAAGGATATATTGTGTTTGTTTCACTGTCTTTGTATTTCATAAACTAGTACAAGAGAATAAATTATATGTTGATTAAACATTTCATCAAATGTAAATGGTACACAAGAAAGGGTGTAATATCAAGCCACCACAGAAGAGGAGAAACTTTGGAGTGTTGAACCATAAACCTCTCCATCATCTGCTCAATTCTCTCTCTATATATGATATGGGTAATCTCAGGGATCCTCCATCCACTCCCTCTCCTTTGTCCAGAAATCCTACTCTCTGATATAAACTAACTAGCAGGTTAACTGAGACAGATGATTTTTTGTTCCAATACAGGAGTCCCGCTGTAAATATCAGAAGCTGCATGTCCCTTCAAGATCTCAGGAGAATTTGACCTTGTAGATGGGGAAAGTTTTGTTATTTCATCAGAATCCTCATAGCTCTATTTGAATAAGCATGTGCAGATCTAATTGTCCATGGTCTTTCTTTAAATATAATATATCATCAGGGTAGCTAATTGCTTAAAATTATATTATGGTTAAAACTGAAATGCAAATTAGTGCATGGACAGCATCAACTTGGTGATCACAGTCCACCCAACAAGGTTACTGACTAAATATTACTAAACAAAATGAACACATTGAATTGAACATCCACAGGCACTTAATGCTCAACACCCACAAATCGAACAATAACAGATGTCTGATAAAAGATAATGACATTGAACACCGATCTGTGTGTAAACAGACCCAAAAAATTAAATGACATTGGCAATATTAGAAGCTGCATGTTCTATCCAGGGTCTCAGGAGAATGTGACCTCTTAGATGGGGAATGTTCTTAGTGATGCCTTTTGGTTTATGTAACTCCTTGGCAGTGTTCCGATGATTTGTCAATTATATTTTCAAAGAACATCTGAACAAGTTTATAATTGTCCACTTGGATAATATCCTGATCTACTCCAAGTCCAGAGACATAACAATTACACATGTGAGAAATATTCTTCAGTTACTATGTCAGAAGTGTCTGTTCCATCAGGATAAGATTCCATTTTTTAGGCTAGACCATAACTCCAATAGATTTGAGATGGATCTAAATAAACTGTCTTCTGTTTTACAGTGGCCCCGTCCAGATACTATTAAGGCCTTGCAAAGATTTTTGGGGTTCACTAATTATAATAGAAAATTCATTAGAGGATACTAGACCATTGTAGCCCCCTTAACAGTATAACTACAAAAGGGGCATCTATCAAATTCTGGTAGCTGCAGAAAAGTCATTCCTAAAATTAAAATACACCTAGATTACGAGTTTTGCACTAAACAGGGTGCGAAACGAACGCAACAAAAGTTGCGTTATTTTACCCCCATAGTGCTGCCATTACGAGTTACTGAAAAGCCTCCTTATGCGTGGGATATGGTGGCTATCTAGACAAGAAATGTTTTGAATATTCAGACTGCAGACCAAGATTCTGCTTGGCCTGAATTCTGAATATGACTTCATTAATTATTGGTGCTGAATCATCCCTTACCCCCACCCCTTCCTGTGCATATCTATATACCTATATATCTGTGATTAACTACTTAGATTGAGGTAACCCTCCATTGACATATAAGTATACATACAGGTCCAATGTAAATAAAATATGCACACTATTGATGAGATACAGTATGTGAGTATATACGTATATATTTATCCTCTTTGCCTTAAGTTATATTTACAGTTATAGCTACGGCTGTTCTTGCCCACATCGGTTCATTAGCATAATTTGTTATTTATCATTGGAGAATCTTCCCTATTTATGCACATATACAATATATACAATACAATACAATACAATTGGCAAGACATATATATATATATATATATATATATATGTATTTCAACACTTCCTTTTCCTTTTCTTTAGGAATAAGTACAGTTATTCTAATGAACCCATGTTTATAAACCATATTATATATTGGACTAATAATGTGAGCAAATAAAAAGTTAATCTGTATGATCCCAAATAGCATGAATATATCAGCCGTATTTTGACTGCGTCAGTGGATTTTGACGAAATAGTTCTTTACAATGTATATTTGATGCTTATATATGATACATTGTTTCGAGTTTGTATATAATCTTGTTTAGACATATCCAAGGGATGTTCTTATCATTGAAATGAACACTATCTATATATTGAAGATGAATTTTGTAATAAGTAATAGATAAATATAAGTAAAGTGATTTGAATGTGTTTATTTTATAACATATTGGCATAAAGATTCTAGGCTTTAACCGTGTCTATTGTAGCGTGTGTTAGACTCCAATGAAACTATATGTTTGCCCTTGTATCTTTAAATATAAATCCCAGGGAAACACTTTCACCAATTAGGGCCCAGTGAGGACTTTTTAAACTCACAGTGCGTGAATGATTTTATGAACTATGAATACAGCTTCGGCCGAAACATGTTAGTCTTTTTATTGTTTGCTCTAAGGGGTATTGTCCCTCCAAGTTTTAATGGTTAAATAAAAGTTTATTTTTTATACTCTATTTACTGGCGCTTTATATATTTTTTATGCTTATTAATTTTTGCCAGCAGCCAGTAAATACAGCTGCACTGCCGTTTGTATTTATAGAACAACAGCTTATGCACAAAGTGCACTTGCTAGAGGAGAACCTACTCCTGAAGCAAGACAGTGGAATCATAGGAACGGAGCTCAGTGAGAACCCCCCTTCTCTCTTTCCGAAGGACCGGCTACAGGCAGGAAGTACGAGCTATTGGTTCAGTGACGTCACCAGCACCACGAGGAGTAGAGAGAACGCTCAACCGCATCTGGTGGAAGGACAGGTATCCGGGAGCAACAACCGCAAAGTGGTGAGAAAACCGAGTCCTGAACAAGAGGAATACGGTAACAGTTTTGACTGCGGGGGTCCGGATTGGCCGGGGAGAGCATGAATTTGATGGGCTGATTATGTTTATCATGTTCACTATACATCTCCACATGAGTATCAGCTTATAAGGAACTGTTATGCAGGAGTTTAACACATAGTGTATGCCTGCAGAACTAAACTACATATACGTGCTATATCAACATATCTACATCATTTACAAAGTGGTTGTTGTATCTAGGTACCCACTTACAGTCGGGCAGTTACTATTAATATTTTTTGTGTCTAAGTGGACATTTGTTTGTTTTGGCGTTAAGCTCCATACCACACAAAATCCAAAAGCTGCATTGATGTGCTTGTGCACGCTTTCTCCCATAGACATCAATGGGGAGAGAGTGTTAGAAAAAAAACTAACACCTGAAGTGCGGAATGGCGATCACCGTAACGCAACCCCATTGATATCTATGGGGAAAAAAAGTTAAGTTTAAACCTAACACCCTAACATAAACCCCAAGTCTAAACACCCCTAATCCGCCGCCACCCGACATTGCCGACACCTAAATAAAGTTATTAACCCCTAATCTGCCGCCCCCGACATCGCCACCACTGATAAAAGCTATTAACCCTTATTCTGCCGCTCCCGACATCGCCGCCACTAAAGTTATTAACCCCTAAACCTCAGGCCTCCCACATCTCTGCCACTAAATAAACCTATCAACCCCTAAACCACCAGCCCCCCACATCACAAAATACTAAATTAAACTATGAACCCCTAAACCTAACACCCCCTAACTTTAAATTAAAATTAAAATATAACTATATTTAAAGGGACAGTCTAGGCCAAAATAAACTTTCATGATTCACATAGAGCATGTAATTTTAAACAATTTACTTTTATCACCAATTTTGCTTTGTTCTCTTGGAATTCTTAGTTGAAAACTTAACCTAGGAGGTTCATATGCTAATTTCTTAGACCTTGAAGGCCACCTCTTTTCAGAATGCATTTTAACAGTTTTTTACCACTAGAGGGTGTTAGTTCACGTATTTCATATAGATAGCACTGTGCTCGTGCACGTGAAGTTATCTGGGAGCAGGCACTGATTGGCTAAACTGCAAGTCTGTCAAAAGAACTGAAATAAAGGGGCAGTTTGCAGAGGCTTAGATACAAGATAATCACAGAGGTTAAAAGTATATTAATATAACTGTGTTGGTTATGCAAAACTGGGGAATGGGTATCAAAGGGATTATCTATCTTTTAAAACAATAAAAATTCTGGTGTAGACTGTCCCTTTAAATAAATAAAAACTTACCTGTGAAATTAAAAAAAAACTAACATTAAATTATAAATTAACATAACTAATCTAATATTAGGGCATTGCCCTAAATAAATCAGCTCTTTTACCAGTAAAAAACCCACCACCCAACCAACCCCCCCAAAATAAAAAAACTAACTCTAAAAAAAAAACTAAGCTACCCATTGCCCCTAAAGGGGCATTTGTATGGGCATTGCCCTTAAAAGGGCATTTAGCTATTTTGCATTGCCCTTAAAAGGGGTTATGGATCGTGTCGGTATAGGCTGTAGCACTAGCATTTTAGCCTCACCACACATCCTGTAATACTGGCGCTATGAAAATTCCACACAAAAATGTCATTTTTTTGAGTGCGGGATTGAAGTTGCGTTACAGGCTAAAATGCTTGGGGTACAGCTATACCAACACAATTTCCAATAGTGCGTTCCTGCTTTTACTCTGAAATTGCCATTTTTTTCAGCGTTTAAAGCCGCAACGCAAAACTCATAATCTAGGTGATAGGCATTTACCTCTGCACCCATACTGAATCATCCAAACAAAAGCCTACAATATATTTTTGAAGTAGATGCATTAGATGTGGGAGAAGGAGCAATTTTGTCTCAAAGAGACCCAGAATCTGCCTTAATTGACCCGGTAGCCTTCTTTTTAAAGAAATTTACATCTGCTGAAAGCAACTACAATCTGGGTAACAAGGAACTATTGGCAATCAAAATAGCACTTTGCAAATGGAGACACTTGCTGGAGGGGACCATAGAGCTATTTCTTATTCTCAAAGACCACAAGACTCTTCTCTACATACTAAGTGCTAAGCAGTTAGATTCTGCAGCGCTAAATGAATCCTCAACAAGGTCACTGGTCTCTATTCTTCTCCATATTTAATTACCAGTTATCCTACATTCCCAGAACAAAAACATAAGAAGGCAGATGCACTTTCTAGACAATTTTGTGCAGAAGAGAATACTGACACTTCACCTGACAATATTATTCCTCCTGAAAGGATTATCTGCTCATTCACTACTTCTATGCTCAAAAATTTCAAGAGGGCACAAAACAAGTTACCACGAACTGTTCAAGGTTCTATGTACCTCCAAATCTACAGAAGGAAATCCTCTATTGGGCATGTGATTCTCCTTTATCTAGACATCCTGGGATATGTAATACTCTTTAAAAATTAAGTTTACAGGTCTGGTGGCTATACATAAATCAAGATGTTTCTGATTATGTCCCTGCCTTCCATAATTGTGCAATTAATAAAACATCTCAGCTAGCTCAATCTGGTCTCCTGCAACACATACTTCCCCCACATCAACTTTGGACCTATATTTCAATTGTTGATTGAGTCTCAAAAATGGCTAATTTTGTCCCTCTGTCTAAGTTGCCATCAGACTTATTCTTCGACAAAATACATGGACTTCTTGTAGACAAACTCTCAGACAGAGGTACACAATTTACTTCCCGTTAGAGTTTTGTGCCAAAAAGTTAGGAGTCACCATCTCTTTGTCCTAGTCCTATCATCTACAGCCTAATGGACAAACTGAGAGATTAATCAATGTTTAGAACCTATTTAAGACAGTATTCTGTTGCACCACAAGATAGCTGCCCTTAGCAAAATTTGCCCATAACTCGAGATAAAATGCCACAATCAAGACTACTCTGTTTTTGCAGCCTTGGGCTATCACCCTCAGACCTTTCATTTGGCCAAACCAAGTTCCAACCTTCTGACTGCTGATCGTAGGGTGGTGGCTAATCTAAATCGACAGTGGCGACAATTTTTTTTTGGCTCCTGCGAGCCTCTATCATTTGATACAAAATGTAGGCTGATTGTCACAGAGGTTGGGCTCGTTTTTTTTAAGTTGAAGACAAAGTTTGCTTTCCATTAAGAACTTACGCCCATTTCCTTGGAACATTTTGGGTTGCTCATCGGATTGATTCTTTAGTGTATCAACTGACATTGCCATCCTATCTTCGGGTTAATTCAGTCTTCCACATTTCCTTAGTGAGACCGTATATAAGTAATCGCATCACTCCTAAAAATGTTCATCCTGTATCTATCAAAGTTAACGGCAACCCAGAGTATGAAGTAGAACGCATCTTAGAATGTAAGCGTCAGGGTTGTGGACTTTTCCTTTTGTTGCTTAAAGGATTCCAAAAGTTTAAATTTTTGCATATAAATAAACTATCACAAACGAATCTACACAATTCAAATATCAAAACTTACCCACTTTGACCTTAAAACGAGCGTTATAAGCGTTATAAAACTATATATATATTATTTTAGCAAAAACGTAATCAAAGCCAAACCCCCTTTTATGCTGCCATCAATACAAAATTATGTCTCCAATCACAATGCATTTTCGTGCATATAATTATCGCATTGTTTCGTCACCAATTGGTTCGTGCATGCGCAAATAGCCGCTTTGATTCCTCAGTAAAGTGAATGAAGCTACTGGCACAACGCATGCGCTATATAAAATCCTAGCGATTGAATAGCTATTCCTATTCACACAGGATACGGCTTGTTTACGAGCTAAGCAGGCTATATTATCTATATAAACTATAATGTTTTTGAAATATTACATTTGCAATGTTATATTGTAAATAATTCCGAATATTGTATTAATGTAATATAATTAAACACATAACTATTGTATTTGTAATATCAGTTATATATTTTATGAACATAAAGATTAAATGCTGTTATATATTTAATAAAAAAATAGTTTATGTATGCACTATGAATTGATAATACAATACTTTATGCACATTATATTATCGATGTGCTGATCATTTATTTTTGACCTTCGTTTGTTGAAATCTGTTTATTGATATGAATTAAAATAGTTTTCAATTTTATTTATATTTATTAATGCCAAAATAGTATATTAAACATAAGGAATATTAACGAGAGCGCATTAAAAGATAACAGTATCGGTAATTAACAATTTTTAGGCAAATGCATTAATATTAAATATATAACTAAGTTCTCATACTATAAACGTATTTCGAAAAAATAATTAAATTCATAATTAATAGTCAAGTCAAATAATTAATTAAATGTTATGATTTTATGCTCGTTATTGCAAGGGTGATTCTCGCAGCACAGCGTTACTTTCTTACCTGGTCTAGACAGCTGTCACATCTGTTTGCGAGTATCGATGTCTGCTGGTTCAGAGGACGTGAGGTAGAGGATGACATGTAAGATAGATCGCGCATGCGCAGTACGGACAAAGTCGGCCTTCTTGATAACTCAGGTTATCATGAATTATTCGTTCTTCAAACCAAAGCTTATAACGGTGGGTTTGGAATTCAATTTATTTTTGAAGCAGAATATAGAGAGAATGGTAATAATATGACAAGCAAAGCCAATTACAAATATTAATATCAAAGATTGATAGAAGGATTTAAGATAAGTTTTTTTCAATCGTTTAGTGTCCCTTTAACTCTGCCTGTCAATGGTGATAAAGAGCCATTTTTGCTTGTTAATGTTACCATTAAAGCGAAATAGAGATTGAATCTTTGGAGGCTGGTTGTTATGCATAGCTGGTTTGATTTGGTAAGACTGATTGTTTTGACAAAAAAAAAATCCTTATTTTCCAATATTGAAAAATCATTTGGGAAAGATTGGAAATTGACCTCTATGTATGTAGCAAACATAAAAACATATATAGTTTTGACCCTTTTTAGTTCTTAGCTCCAGTCAAACTCTATGTTTATATATATATATAAATATATATATATATATATATATATATATATATATATATATATATATATATATATATATATATATATATAAAAAATAATTCAGCAAAAAGAAAGTATAAAGGAACTTTGGTCCAATAACAATGGTTCCAAATCTTGTTTGCTTTGAGTTATTCTTGATAGAAGTAAAAACAAGAAACAACAAGGGCACCTAGTATTCTTGATATACTATTAAAATTTATGTGAAAGCCCTGATCTGTTTTGTATGCCGTGACATGAGCACTAATTCTAATGACATTCTCATCTTTGGGGTGTGATACCCTAGTCTTGACAGCTGTCTTTAGAGTCACTGTGCTATTATATATTTATATATCCATACAAAATATATAAAAGGGTAGATCCATGAGCAGAATGAAAATGTGATAGGTAAATATATCTCCTAAAAATAAAAGAAATAGTAAATCAAATATGTTTTGCATTTGGTGAATATTTGGTTTCCTGAATGCAGGGAACATCAAAATGGGATCTTTCATTTGAAAAAGTAGATTATCCTCTTTCAAATGAAGGGTCACTTAATTTTATAGGTGGTAATGGAGTGGAGCTAGGGGATCAGTTAGAGTCTTATTCACTAACAATATATATCTCATTGTATAACAATTATACTCATTGTGTAACAATTATATGAGGCATTTCATAAGGGGTGTGTGTGTTTTTATGTAAAAGATAGGATTATTTATATTTGGTAATTTTTATTAATTTTTAAAGGTATTCTTTTTTTATTTTATGTAATTGTAGTTAATTGGAGTTAATTTGGGGGGTGTTAGGTTAAGGGGCTTAGTGATTAGATTAATATTTTGGGTTGTGGGGGATGGTGGTTTAGGGGTTAATAGGTTAATTAGGTAGACTGCGTTGTGGGCGGTTGGGGTTAATAGTTTTAATAGGTAGTTTCTGTTGTGAGGGGATGGTGGTTTAGGGGTTAATAGTGTTGATAGGTACTTTGCCTTGGGGGATGGTGGATTAGGGGTTAATAGTTTAAATAGGTAGATTGCGTTGTGGGGGGATGGCAGTTTAGAGGTTAATACATTTTATGATTAGCTGCGATGTGGGAGGATGGCGGCTATAGGGGTTTTGATGTGTCAGGTTTATTTTTTGTAAGCGGGTTAGACTTTTACGCGCATATAAACTTATTTTATTTTTTCTTAGACGTCGGCAGTTCATATACTGCCGTAAGTCACTTGTGACTCCAGAAATGTCTATTTCCGCACATTTCTGAACCTCGCCCGATTATACGACTTACAGCAGTATATGATCTGCCGACACTGTATATGTGATCCACCCGATATGCAAGGTGAACTTACGGGCGACATGGTTTTCAGTAGTTGCGCTGAAACCTACGCCGTATATGTAATCTCGCCCCTAGTGCTTAAAAGTTGAAAGTGAACGCAATCGCGATTTACGCTAGAATGATTACCGCATCCTCAGAGCTCTGGTTAACTGTTTCACAAAACAAAAAAGCGTCACTTGTCTAAATATATATATATATATATATATATTTATATGTGTGTACATATGTATTTATATAGACATATATATGTATATATATATATATATATATATATATATATATAGTCTTTATCCAATAAGGGACTGCACTCGCTGGGTTTAGTTCAAAGAACCTTTTACATCTTTATTGTGGTAACGTTGCGGGGTTCACAGACCCCTTCCTCAGGCCAGACAACAGTGCAAGTGAACAAAGTGTGCAATATATAGCACTAGCCCCACCCATCACAAAAATCAGAATTGCGCCAAAAACACAATCACCATGGTGACACATAAACAAGGCCTAATGACCATACCACCAGAAACAAAAAAAACAAAAAATAAATAAAACTGCATATGTAAACATCTTGCATTACCTCATAACTAGACAATAATATAAACATATAACCAGATCGGCCAATACAAGAGGCCGCACCCGAGGCGGGGGAACTACTGTGGCAAGAAGACCACCCCTACCACCCAGGTAGAGAAACGGGACATTGTCATCAACATTAGTGACAGGACACTGACGGATGATGAGAATAGCCTTCTCAACAAAGGCCTTACTTTCATTCCTACTTTTAAACACAATGACTTTGATACCTACCTGGATATACAAAAATTCCAGAGGAACCTAAAACTGAAGGAACATTTTAAGGATCTAAATGAGAACACAGAGCACAAGATGTTTAAAGTCAAAAGAAAATTTGAACCTAATACATGTGGAACTAGCATCAAAACTTTTACAAGGCTAATTACCAATGATTCAGGACAATGTAACAGTTAACATCATCGACCAAACTTAAGCAAGACAGAGAGATTGGCAATAAAGACACTTTATACGCAATACCGGACAGAAATACTGAGGCAACTGAACGATGGACTTATATACAAAAAACTCACCTGGAACCCTACTGAAGAATTCAAAAGGGAGATTGATACAACACTGGTGGAAGCACTACAACTCAAGTGGATTGATCAGGACGAATTTGATTTTCTCCGCACTACACACCCTATTCACCCGATACTCTATACCCTGCCAAAAATTCACAAGGACCAACTGAATCCACCTGGTTGACCGATAGTCTCCGCAAGGGGCTCTTTGCTACAACCATTGGCTCAATATGTTGATGCATTTCTACAACCTATTATTAGATCCATGGACTCCTACATTAAGGACTCAGGTGAGCTCATCAGGATACTAAACACTGTGGAAGGTATCACCCAGGACGATATCCTTGTAACTATGGATGTGAGGAGTCTCTACACGGTGATCCCTCATGCCGGTGGAATAAGTGCAATTGCAGCAGCGTTGGACCAGTACCCATACGTAGGACCACCCACATCCTTCATCCTGAATATCCTTGAAAAATGTCTGAAATTGAACTATTTCCGCTTTGAGAATACTTTCTACCAGCAACTGACAGGGACTGCCATGGGATCGAATATGGCACCGTCGTATGCAAACCTATATATGCAGCAATTTGAAAGGGACATCATGGATGTCTACAATCATGGAATGATAAGACATTATAGGAGATATATTGATGATGTCTTCTTTGTGTGGCATGGACCAATGGGACTCCTCACTGAATGGGTAACACAACTCAATGCATTACCGGACCCAATCAAGTTTGAGCTAAAACATGATCCTGACAGGATCGATTTCCTTGATCTAAGGATTTACAAGAAACTTGATAGGTTATTCACAACTCTTTACTCTAAACCCACCGACAGAAACTCATTGCTGGAAGCTACGAGCAATCACCCCCCACATACTCGGAAGGCAATAGTCAAATCCCAGATGATACGGGTTGTAAGGAACAACACGGAGACCACAAACAGAGAACTGCAATTAGACCTGATGGCTGACAAATTCCGACAAAGGGGATATAAAGATGACCTTATTAAGCAGGTGAGAGATGAAATTGCATCGGACAGGGCACAAGACACTCAAGCAACTAACAAGAAAGTGACCCCAAGGATGGTTTTCACAACTACATTTGACAGAGGAAAGAAAGTGTTGGCTGACTCCATTCGTAACAGGTGGGAAATTCTGGGCACAGACCGAACACTCCCCTTTGGACATATGGATCCACCAATCATGGGGTACAGGCGAGGCAGAAGTCTGAGGCATCTACTTATGCAAACGGATCCACAACAGAGCTATACCAAGAAATGGCTCAAAACTAACAAAATGGGCTGTTACAGATGCAAGGGCTGCACAACTTGCAGCGGTATGATCCCATGCAAAGTATTCAGACAACCCCACACCAACCAGATATTCACTATAAAGCACTTCATCGCCTGCACAACGAGCCATGTTGTATACCTCCTGAGCTGCTGTTGTGGACGTTTCTATGTTGGCAAAACAACTGATAACGCACGCTTAAGAATGGCAAACCACCGCTCCGCTATACGAACTGCTATCGACAAAGGGACCTCGGACCAACTGGTGGCAAGACATTTCTTGCAAGCAGGACATAAGGTAACAGATTTACGCTTCATTTTAATTGACCACGTCCCCCCCCTCAGACGTGGGGGTGATCATGGCAGGGCACTCCTGCAGATGTAGGCCAGATGGATACATAGACTGGATACCATCCACCCCAGAGGACTAAATATGTCTAATGAATGGCACTGTTTCCTCTGAATCCTTGACTTGTGACTGTAATATATGTCTATGTGTACAACAAGGAATCCTTACTAACTTACGTGGATTATGTTCTACACACATATATATGCCTGCTCTTTCTCTATGTTATGATGCAACTTTACCACTCATTTGGTACAGTGACCCATATGGGCTGTGACCTGATCATTCTGGTATTTTCCGCTCAGTAGGTATACCTGTCCATAATTTGCCCTCCTTTGACTGTGGCTTTTTGGCTCATCTTTTTTACCTATCTTAATTGCCATGTGTATACAGGGGGTTAATGATATCCCTATTGAGATCCCGCTGTACGAGTGATCTTCTCGGGCACAAGTATTTATTATCTATGTTACGTCTGTTATGCTATGTAGGGTTACTAGACCATTCAACTGCTGTATATTCCATACCAGACATATACTAGGCTGCCTATCCAAATACGGTTACCTCTACAACAGCAACTATGTTAATACTATCTAACACTGTACATGATTACACTCTAGCGGCACCTGTGTAGATATATGACCCTGTGTGTCAGTACTTAACTATCCTCTTTTTTGAATTGTCTGCTGAGGCTTGTCTAAAATTGCTTTATTTGACACAATATGCCATCTGCTTAAAGATGTAATATTCTTAGTTTTTATTGTTCATTTGTTTATTGGTTAGTCAATATTTTCTCTATCTTAGTCATCTCTGCCTACCGATATATATTCCCTTAATAACAAACACAGCGGCATTCCAGATATAACATTTGTTTACATTAGGTGCTCAGGCTCACATGTAGATGTAAACGTTACACTATGCTGGATCCCATTTTATCTATACTGTGTTACTTGGATGACCTTTTTATGCTAGTAATGGACTTTTCCCTTATGTGTGATATCGTAGAGGCTCTGATGGGACACCTATACATGCATTTCTGCATAATACTCATTCTGTAAACCATCTTGTCACTCCGTGACTTAGCAACGCCCACTGGGTGACTGACAGGCTATGCTAATTAGCCATGCGGCCGTGATGCAAGCTTACTCACGCTGTGCTGGGCTGATCCGCGCCCGTCTACTGGACTTTGCTAACACAACGGACATGACTCTCACATAAATCAGGTAATACACGTATACCATATCTTGCATCCTTATCCACGCTCCATGATATTAGGGATCGTTACACTGGCCGGGCACTATTTAGTGAATTTTAAGGTTGGGAACCACAGGCTTGTTTCTGATATACGGGTTTGGTAGTGTTACATTGTTGTGAGCGCTCATGGGGCTTTGACATATTAGACATTTGTGACAAATGGAATTTCTCGATATACCACACATAGCTCAACACTCACACAGGATTCATCTGGGCCTATTTTCAGTTTAGTGTGGGGGACACTGGTCCCGCAACAGCAGATTCTTTATGAACATTTTAGTGATTTATTTTCATCTCATTATGTTTAAATTTTAATGTTGATTACAATGCTAATATGTTTTATGGCTTTTGCAAACATATCCTAACTATATATTCCAGCAACTGGAAACAGGGATGACACTATAAATGAAGTTTATAAATAGATTCCCTTTCTGTATGCTGTTTACTTTGATCTGTGTGTTATCAATCAATGCTTGTTAAATTATAATTTAACCTACTGATACTAAGCCACTATTTATTTATAGTTATATTTTTGTAACTCCACATATTTGCAACTCCTTATATGTATATATTATTGTTTAGTTATGAGGTAATGCAAGATGTTTACATATGCAGTTTTATTTATTTTTTGTTTTTTTGTTTCTGGTGGTATGGTCATTAGGCCTTGTTTATGTGTCACCATGGTGATTGTGTTTTTGGCGCAATTCTGATTTTTGTGATGGGTGGGGCTAGTGCTATATATTGCACACTTTGTTAACTTGCACTGTTGTCTGGTCTGAGGAAGGGGTCTGTGAACCCCGAAACGTTACCACAATAAAGATGTAAAAGGTTCTTTGAACTAAACCCAGCGATTGCAGTCCCTTATTGGATAAAGACTGTGTACCTGATTGACTTTGCACCCTGGTCGATGACCCTACAGCATTGGGAGTGCAGACACACACGGAGGATATATATATATATATATACACATACATACATACAGTTGTGCTCATAAGTTTACATACCCTGGCAGAATTTATGATTTCTTGGCCATTTTTCAGAGAATATGAAAGATAACACAAAAACTTTTCTTTCACTCATGGTTAGTGTTTGGCTGAAGCCATTTATTATAAATCAACTGTGTTTACTCTTTTTAAATCATAATGACAACAGAAACTACCCAAATTACCATGATCAAAAGTTTACATACCCTGGTGATTTTGGCCTGATAACATGCACACAAGTTGACATAAAGGGGTTTGAATGGCTATTAAAGGTAACAATCCTCACCTGTGATCTGTTTGCTTGTAATTAGTGTGTGTATAAAAGGTCAATGAGTTTCTGGACTCCTGACAGACCCTTGCATCTTTCATCCAGTGCTGCACTGACGATTCTGGATTCTGAGTCATGGGGAAAGCAAAAGAATTGTCAAATGATCTGCGGGAAAAGGTAGTTGAACTGTATAAAACAGGAAAGGGATATAAAAAGATATCCAAGGAACTGAGAATGCAAATCAGCAGTGTTAAAACTCTAATCAAGAAGTAGAAAATGAGGGGTTCTGTTGAAACCAAACCACTGTCAGGTAGACTAACTAAAATTTCAGCCACAACTGCCAGGAAAATTGTTCGGGGTGCAAAGAAAAACCCACAAATAACTTCAGGTGAAATACAGGACTCTCTGAAAACATGTGGTGTGGCTGTTTCAAGATGTACAATAAGGAGGCACTTGAAGAAAGATGGGCTGCATGGTCGAGTCGTCAGAAGAAAGCCATTACTACACAAATGCAACAAAGTATCCCGCTTACAATATGCCAAACATCACAGAGACAAGCCTCAAACCTTCTGGTACAAAGTCATTTGGAGTGATGAGACAAAAATTTAGCTTTTTGGCCACAACCATAAACGCTACATTTGGAGAGGAGTCAACAAGGCCTATGATGAAAGGTACACCATTCCTACTGTGAAACACGGAGGTGGATCGCTGATGTTTTGGGGATGTGTGAGCTACAAAGGCACAGGAAATTGATGGCAAGATGAATGCTGTATGTTATCAAAAAATACTGGGAGAAAATTTGCATTCATCAGCCCGGAAGCTGCACATGGGACGTACTTGGACATTCCAACATGACAATGATGCTAAACACAACCTGTCATAGGTTACAGCAGAATAAAATGAAGGTTCTGGAGTGGCCATCTCAGTCTCCTGACCTCAATATCATTGAGCCACTCTGGGGAGATCTCAAACGTGCAGTTCATGCAAGACAGCCCAAGAATTTACAGGAACTGGAGGCTTTTTGCCGGGAAGAATGGGCAGCTTTACCATTTGAGAAGAAAAAGAGCCCCATCCACAAATACTACAAAAGACTTCAAGCTGTCATTGATGTTAAAGGGGGCAATACACAGTATTAAGAACTGGGGTATGTAAACTTGTTATCAGGGTCATTTGGGTAGTTTCTGTTGTCATTATGATTTAAAAAGCGTAAACATAGTTGATTGATAATAAATAGCTTCAGCTAAACACTAACCATGAGTGAAAGAAAAGCTTTTGTGTTATCTTTCATATTCTCTGAAAAATTGCCAAGAAATCATAAATTCTGCCAGGGTATGTAAACTTATGAGCACAACTTGTCTATATATATATATATATATATTCAAAAGGGTACCAGACAAACGGTTGATGTAAATACAAAAACCTTATAATAATCGACTAATAATAGTATAGTCGTAAATGGTGCAGACCATATAAGAAATATTTTTACAGCAAACTATAAGAAAAGAAATAGGACATACAATTCAATGAACTATATAGGAGATAGGGAATCAAGCACTCTTTTATAAATGAATCAAAAGATTTAATATCTTAATAATGGAGTTACATCTCTAATCCATATATCACCAATAGTCAAGACATAATATATGTATACCAGCACATGACATAAAATTATTTAACCCTGAAGGTGTGCACACCTAGTACAAATAGCACAAAATATGCTAATGGTTTATAAATATTTCAAACACACTATACCCTAGCTGCACATGCTATCCTATATTAGTGAGGGATAGTGTCAGACAGGTAACATATGAGGTCTGAATGTGATGGAATATTGATCATGAACAGCTAGCACACAGTGGTCAGCTAGCACACAGTAGCAAATATTATAGGCAGTCCCATGCAATAAGCACAATGTTTAAGCGTTATGATACTGGACAGCTAGCACACAGTGATCAGCTAGCTCACATTGAAAAAATGTTATTAGCAATCCCATGCAAAGAGCACAAAAATTTCAGCATTATGCATATGACAATATGAATCATTTAGAGAGACCTCAAAACATACTACACCCTACTGCACTCGGTACCCAAGAAATTACAAGGGATAATTACCGGACAGAAACAATCTTGGGATCTAAGTATGATGAGGTGCCTTATATATATGGCATACATATGATCCTATCATAGCAATAGTAAAACAGCAGTTACGTGCAGATATTTTCAGACATATGCATGTCAGCAAGGAAAAAGTTGTAACAGTTCACATGTAGCATATCCAACACAGAGCAATCAAGGTCAAACCAGGCTGACCCTCCACCAATAGCGGTTATTGCAAAGTTAAGTTATTTTCCAGATTATAGCAAATGTAGTTGTTGTTACACTTATCTTAGTTTGCTGTAAAAAATATATATATATATGTACATAAAAGAGCACTCACTGGGCTTGAAAAAAGGTGCAGCAAGTGCCTTTTACTCAGTGATGTTTTGGGGAATACACCCCTTTATCAAACCAACTGATGAAGTGGTGTATTCCCCGAAACGTCACTGAATAAGAGGCCCTTGCTGCACCTTTTTTCAAGCCCAGTGACTGCTGTCTTTTATGTACTTATACTTATCCTATTCAGCACACTGGCAATTGAACTTAGTTTGTGAGAGTGCACCTACTCCTACTAATATATATATATATATATATATATATATACACACAAGTTATACAAGCTACCAGATCCACTGCAAAACCACCGATAATACCTCAGACTGCCAAAGGCACAGACGTCCACACTGTAGAAGTAGTAGATACAAAAAAACAAAAAAGAGGAGGTAAATATTGTCTACAATCTAAGTAGTAGACCCCTCAGTAATGATGAATTATCCTTACTTAATAAGGGGTTATCCTTCATACCTACACCTAAGGAAAATGCTTTTGATACAATGATTGACATACACAAGTTTCAACACCAGTTAAAGTTAAAAGATCACTTTAAAAACTCCACCAGTGTAATTCAAACACCATTTAAGAAAGCTTCTACCTTTGAGCTGAGTACTACCAATGCATCAATCAAACAGTTTAGACGTATGCTTTGTCAGGACTATAACACCGTACAGGACACTAAGGTTTACTCTAATTTGACTAACGCAGAGAATACTGCTCTGATTGACCTGACTGTTGACAATAGCATCATCATCTGCCCTGCGGACAAGGGTGGTGCTATTGTCATTCAGAATTATGCTGATTATAGAGAGGAGGCGCTTAGACAAATATCAGATGAGAGAACATATACTAAACTTAGAGGTAATCCCACAATGACATTTAAGAAACAAATCGATCAATACCTACAAAGAGGGTTTGAGATGGGTATTTTAACTGAAGATGACTTGAATTTCCTAATATGTGATACACCTAAAATCCCGGTCCTTTATTTATTACCTAAAATACACAAGAGCATGACAAGGCCACCAGGTAGGCCGATTGTGTCGGCAAGGGAGTCCTTATTATCTAATATGGCCAGATATATAGATCACTTTCTACAACCTGTGGTGAAGAGTGCCCCCTCATACCTTAAGGACTCTGCTAGTTTGTTGGGAGTTTTAGGTACATTTTCTGATTTACATCAAGATGATATCCTTGTGACCATGGATGTCGACAGTCTCTACACTTCCATTCCTCATGAGGGTGGTGTGGGGGCTGTCAGACGGATAGTATCTGAGAGTGCTGTATATGTAGGCCCTCCCATTGAGTTTCTATGTGAACTGCTACAACTTTGCCTTGAAAAAAATTATTTCAAATTTGAAAAGGAATACTACTTACAGGTATCTGGCACGGCTATGGTGTAATGATTTGTGTAATACACAGGATCAAAAATAAACAGATATTGTGTAGCTGTAAATAGAGACACCAAATGATATGAGTCTGTAACACTTGGGTCAAGTACTGATACAGCAGTTGCTGCAATAGAACGTTTCCAGCAGATGGATAAATATATATATATATATATATGTTGATGCAAATATATATACAGGTATACCTCACTTTACAGCGCTTCACTTTACAGCGATTCGCTAATACAGCGCGTTGTGGAGCTGAAGTTCAACCTCCAAGGATTTTGAAACAGTGCTGTAATCTTTGTGCGATTGCGAGAAAAGTGACTGGCACCATTTTGTTATAAGCAGTTCACTCTGTTTACAGCATTACAGTGCAATCTGTGTCTCAGTTTTGTAGTCTGGCAAATTTTACTACAGTAATTGTCACTATTTTACAGGTACAGTTTTTATTGAATATTAATTGAATACTGTGCTGTGCGAGTGTTAAACTAAACATAGCACTATTGCACCCCAAATATATGTAAGTTCAAACATGTTTTCAAGTTTTTAAACACACTGGCAAGTATAAAAAAAAAACTAAAACCGCCTTGTTTTACTTTAAGGCGGTTTTCACTTTACAGCGGGGCTCCGGTCCCTAACCCGCTGTATGAGCGGGGTATACCTGTATACAAGTTAACTAACAAGATAAATAGTTAGTTGGCTGTTAACTCAAACATATGTAACACACAAATTAAGTAGTGGTCCAAGCAGGTAAAGCAAGTGTCGTCAGAGTATCAATGCAAACAGGCAGTTGTATGGAGGTATATAGCAGCTCTGAATATAGTTAATAGTAGCACAGTCATAACACAGTCAATATTCAGAAATGCAGGGGTTAAGACTCCAGTAAGTAAAGCAGGGTTATAGCGGTAAGGCAACACAGTCAATGAATGGGAAGCAAAGGATAGGACTCCACAATGTATATAACGAATATACAAGTTTTATATCACAGGTAGAATACTTGCGTGTCCTGGAGACTCGAGATGGAAGTTCGGTAAGAGTTATGAGAGGTTTCCCGGGAGAGAGTATCCGTGCAGTAGTTGTCCAGCGGGGTTTAGCACAGCGTGCAAGTAACTTGGTGCGTCTGGATGTAGGTGGATGGATGTGATCAGCAAGTAGATCCGGTAACCCGGAAACGGAGTCAGCTTGGTAGAACGGAATAGCAGTGACAGGTGAGATCCGCAGATGATATTTACAGCTATTACCAGAATATACAGTTGGATATCGAGTGAATGTCCAAAAGCTATAGACACTGATGATATGCTTAAAGATAAGCAAAGGTTACGAATAATGTTCAAACAGGTATCAGCATTCAGAGTAGAATTGACTTGACAAGAAGTTAAATTTAGAGCAACCAGTAGGATGCTCTGTTAAATAAAATAATCAAGCAATTAACCAAAAGGGAAGTGAGGTTATATAGGGTAAATGGGCGGAGACTAGTTACAGGAACATTACATATGGGCTCTAATATGGCCCCTAGCTATGCAAACATTTATATGGCTTGGTATGAGCAGTTCATATTGAGACCTTGGGACAATGGCCACATAAGATATTACACTAGATACATAGATGATGTCTTTCTGATATGGAAGGGTACCGTCACTGAATTGACTGAGTGGGTTAATGCCCTTAATGAAACTATAAGTCCAATTTATTTTAAGATGGAGTTTGATACAGATATTATACACTTCTTGGATTTGAATATTTATAAAGTAATAGAGTATAATATCTGTAGGTTTGGTACTTCATTATACAGTAAAGAGACAGATCGTAATTCATTACTTTGTGCCACTAGTTTCCACCCTTATTACCAAAAGAAAAGTATAATCACCTCTCAACTCACTCGGGTGATACGTAACAACAGTGAACATTCTACTATGCTATTGCAGCTCGAGGAGATGGCCATGAAATTGATGGCACGAGGGTATAATACACAGTTGGCTCTGGACATCAAAGAGAACCTATTAAGACAACCTATGTGTCAACCACGGCAACCACAGGATAAGAGGATGGACCAACAAACATCAGTTAACTTTATAACTACCTATGGAGTATCACATCAGAGGCTATCAAACTCAATACGTAGAAATTGGAGACTGGTTGAATCTGATTCATCCCTACCATTTGAGAATGTAAGGACACCAAGGATGGTTTACCGTAGAGCACAGAATTTGAGGGACATACTGGTAAAAACAGATCCAGGGATTTGCTACCAGAAGGACACATGGTTACAGTCCTCAAAGAAGGGATGTTTCCTGTGTGGGAGCTGCATCACATGCAGTGGTATGTTGAAGGGTGTGACCTTTCAGCATCCTCACACCAATAAAAGGTATATTATTAGTCACAGACTCACCTGCACCAGTGACCAAGTAGTATATATTCTAATGTGTCCCTGTGCCCTGGTATATGTCGGTAAGACGGTGACTTCTTTTAAGGAACGTATGCAAAATCACCATTCAGCTATTCGCAAGGCGTTGAAAGATGGAGAATCTGATCAGCCAGTCGCAAGACATCGCTTACAGATGAAGCATAGCGTATCTAGTATACGCACTATGATCATAGATCATATTCCACCTCTGACAAGAGGGGGAAATAGGAGCAATTTATTACTACGTTGAGAGTAAAGATGGATATACGATCTGGACACAGTAATACCAAGAGGTTTGAATACACGTATGGATTACAGCCCTTTCTATGGCAATTGATTCACACCAGCTGGATTGTACATGATTGGTCGATCTAGTAGAATCTCACTGGTTTCTACCATTCTCCAATTGGCATTGGATGGGTAATATATAAGGGTAGTGACTAACTTTAGTGATTTAACTTAGGAGGTATACTGTGTATATACTGAAAGCTGAAAATGATAATCGAGCATATGTAGATATTTAGTCCTGTAATGGATATGTCTACTATTTTTCTGGCACATATTGTGGTTTAAGCCTGATCTTTGGGGTTTCGCTATTTTGATAGAGGATATACAGCAGAATATACTATGTTAGAATGTATATAGCATACGATGTTGGAAGATATATAACTTTATAGGCATACTGTACAATATGGTCAGTAAGGCCACTAAGGCCTAGATTTAGAGTTCGGCGGTAGCCGTCAAAACCAGCGTTAGAGGCTCCTAACGCTGGTTTTGGGCGCCCGCTGGTATTTGGAGTCAGTGATTAAAGGGTCTAACGCTCACTTTTCAGCCGCGACTTTTCCATACCGCAGATCCCCCTACGCCATTTGCGTAGCCTATCTTTTCAATGGGATCTTTCTAACGCTGGTATTTAGAGTCGTTTCTGCAGTGAGCGTTAGAGCTCTAACGACAAGATTCCAGCCGCCTGAAAATAGCAGGAGTTAAGAGCTTTCTGGCTAACGCCGGTTTATAAAGCTCTTAACTACTGTACCCTAAAGTACACTAACACCCATAAACTACCTATGTACCCCTAAACCGAGGTCCCCCCACATCGCCGCCACTCGATTAAAATTTTTAACCCCTAATCTGCCGACCGCCACCTACGTTATACTTATGTACCCCTAATCTGCTGCCCCTAACACCGCCGACCCCTGTATTATATCTATTAACCCCTAACTTGCCCCCCACAACGTCGCCGCAAGCTACTTAAAATAATTAACCCCTAATCTTCCGACCGCAAATCGCCGCCACCTACGTTATCCCTATGTACCCCTAATCTGCTACCCCTAACATCGCCGACCCCTATGTTATATTTATTAACCCCTAATCTGCCCCCCACAACGTCGCCGACACCTACCTACACTTATTAACCCCTAATCTGCCGAGCGGACCTGAGCGCTACTATAATAAAGTTATTAACCCCTAATCCGCCTCACTAACCCTATCATAAATAGTATTAACCCCTAATCTGCCCTCCCTAACATCGCCGACACCTACCTTCAATTATTAACCCCTAATCTGCCGACCGGAGCTCACCGCTATTCTAATAAATGTATTAACCCCTAAAGCTAAGTCTAACCCTAACACTAACACCCCCCTAAGTTAAATATAATTTTTATCTAACGAAATAAATTAACTCTTATTAAATAAATAATTCCTATTTAAAGCTAAATACTTACCTGTAAAATACATCCTAATATAGCTACAATATAAATTATAATTATATTATAGCTATTTTAGGATTAATATTTATTTTACAGGCAACTTTGTAATTATTTTAACCAGGTACAATAGCTATTAAATAGTTAAGAACTATTTAATAGTTACCTAGTTAAAATAATTACAAATTTACCTGTAAAATAAATCCTAACCTAAGATATAATTAAACCTAACACTACCCTATCAATAAAATAATTAAATAAACTACCTACAATTACCTACAATTAACCTAACACTACACTATCAATAAATTAATTAAACACAATTGCTACAAATAAATAACATTAAATAAACTATCTAAAGTACAAAAAATAAAAAAGAACTAAGTTACAGAAAATAATAAAATATTTACAAACATAAGAAAAATATTACAACAATTTTAAACTAATTACACCTACTCTAAGCCCCCTAATAAAATAACAAAGCCCCCCAAAATAAAAAATTCCCTACCCTATTCTAAAATACAAATATTACAAGCTCTTTTACCTTACCAGCCCTGAACAGGGCCCTTTGCGGGGCATGCCCCAAGAATTTCAGCTCTTTTGCCTGTAAAAAAAAACATACTATACCCCCCCCCCAACATTACAACCCACCACCCACATACCCCTAATCTAACCCAAACCCCCCTTAAATAAACCTAACACTACCCCCCTGATGATCTTCCTACCTTGTCTTCACCATGCCAGGTTCACCGATCCGTCCTGGCTCCAAGATCTTCATTCAACCCAAGCGGGGGCTAGACATCCACTGAAGAAGTCCAGAAGAGGGTCCAAAGTCTTCCTCCTATCCGGCAAGAAGAGGACATCCGGACCGGCAAACATCTTCTCCAAGCGGCATCTTCTATCTTCTTCCATCCGATGACGACCGGCTCCATCTTGAAGACCTCCAGCGCGGATCCATCCTCTTCTTCCGACGACTAGACGACGAATGACGGTTCCTTTAAGGGACGTCATCCAAGATGGCGTCCCTCGAATTCCGATTGGCTGATAGGATTCTATCAGCCAATCGGAATTAAGGTAGGAATTTTCTGATTGGCTGATGGAATCAGCCAATCAGAATATAGTTCAATCCGATTGGCTGATCCAATCAGCCAATCAGATTGAGCTCGCATTCTATTGGCTGTTCCGATCAGCCAATAGAATGCGAGCTCAATCTGATTGGCTGATTGGATCAGCCAATCGGATTGAACTATATTCTGATTGGCTGATTCCATCAGCCAATCAGAAAATTCCTACCTTAATTCCGATTGGCTGATAGAATCCTATCAGCCAATCGGAATTCGAGGGACGCCATCTTGGATGACGTCCCTTAAAGGAACCGTCATTCGTCGTCTAGTCGTCGGAAGAAGAGGATGGATCCGCGCTGGAGGTCTTCAAGATGGAGCCGGTCGTCATCGGATGGAAGAAGATAGAAGATGCCGCTTGGAGAAGATGTTTGCCGGTCCGGATGTCCTCTTCTTGCCGGATAGGAGGAAGACTTTGGACCCTCTTCTGGACTTCTTCAGTGGATGTCTAGCCCCCGCTTGGGTTGAATGAAGATCTTGGAGCCAGGACGGATCGGTGAACCTGGCATGGTGAAGACAAGGTAGGAAGATCATCAGGGGGGTAGTGTTAGGTTTATTTAAGGGGGGTTTGGGTTAGATTAGGGGTATGTGGGTGGTGGGTTGTAATGTTGGGGGGGGGGGTATAGTATGTTTTTTTTTACAGGCAAAAGAGCTGAAATTCTTGGGGCATGCCCCGCAAAGGGCCCTGTTCAGGGCTGGTAAGGTAAAAGAGCTTGTAATATTTGTATTTTAGAATAGGGTAGGGAATTTTTTATTTTGGGGGGCTTTGTTATTTTATTAGGGGGCTTAGAGTAGGTGTAATTAGTTTAAAATTGTTGTAATATTTTTCTTATGTTTGTAAATATTTTATTATTTTCTGTAACTTAGTTCTTTTTTATTTTTTGTACTTTAGATAGTTTATTTAATGTTATTTATTTGTAGCAATTGTGTTTAATTAATTTATTGATAGTGTAGTGTTAGGTTAATTGTAGGTAATTGTAGGTAGTTTATTTAATTATTTTATTGATAGGGTAGTGTTAGGTTTAATTATATCTTAGGTTAGGATTTATTTTACAGGTAAATTTGTAATTATTTTAACTAGGTAACTATTAAATAGTTCTTAACTATTTAATAGCTATTGTACCTGGTTAAAATAATTACAAAGTTGCCTGTAAAATAAATATTAATCCTAAAATAGCTATAATATAATTATAATTTATATTGTAGCTATATTAGGATGTATTTTACAGGTAAGTATTTAGCTTTAAATAGGAATTATTTATTTAATAAGAGTTAATTTATTTCGTTAGATAAAAATTATATTTAACTTAGGGGGGTGTTAGTGTTAGGGTTAGACTTAGCTTTAGGGGTTAATACATTTATTAGAATAGCGGTGAGCTCCGGTCGGCAGATTAGGGGTTAATAATTGAAGGTAGGTGTCGGCGATGTTAGGGAGGGCAGATTAGGGGTTAATACTATTTATGATAGGGTTAGTGAGGCGGATTAGGGGTTAATAACTTTATTATAGTAGCGCTCAGGTCCGCTCGGCAGATTAGGGGTTAATAAGTGTAGGTAGGTGTCGGCGACGTTGTGGGGGGCAGATTAGGGGTTAATAAATATAACATAGGGGTCGGCGATGTTAGGGCAGCAGATTAGGGGTACATAGGGATAACGTAGGTGGCGGCGGTTTACGGAGCGGCAGATTAGGGGTTAAAAGTGTAATGCAGGGGTCAGCGATAGCGGGGGCGGCAGATTAGGGGTTAATAAGTGTAAGGTTAGGGGTGTTTAGACTCGGGGTACATGTTAGGGTGTTAGGTGCAGACTTAGGAGGTGTTTCCCCATAGGAAACAATGGGGCTGCGTTAGGAGCTGAACGCTGCTTTTTTGCAGGTGTTAGGTTTTTTTTCAGCTCAAACAGCCCCATTGTTTCCTATGGGAGAATCGTGCACGAGCACGTTTTTGATGCCGGCCGCGTCCGTAAGCAACTCTGGTATCGAGAGTTGCATTTGCGGTAAAAATGCTCTACGCTCCTTTTTTGGAGCCTAACGCAGCATTTGTTTGAACTCTCGATACCAGAGTTAAATTTATGGTGCGGCCAGAAAAAAGCCCGCGGAGCGTTAACAGCCCTTTTACCGCCGAACTCTAAATCTAGGCCTAAGTGTCTATTTGATAATAATGTTGTAACTAAATTGTTGCTGAAAATTTGTATATTACATGTACAGCCATATTCATTGGCTATTAACAGTGTTTATGTAGCATATTGCTATGGTAACCGCTTCGTCATTGGCTCTCGCCTTCCTTCTGGTACATCACATTTGTGTCAGTGCCATTGGGGTAGATGTAGCCGATGATGATGCGCGCACATTAGCACATGTCCAGGAGGTATGGTGTCTGTGTAGTTTGAAGCGTTTCCAAGGTAACCGGTCTCCATGCGGGTGCATGCGCGAGAGGCGTCATGTGATGACGTCACATGCATGACACGTTGGTGGAGTTCGCAGGTTTCCAATGGGCTTTTAAATTAAGCAGGCTGTTCAGAAAAACATAGGATTTTAGATTCACTGCGGTGGATCATTGGGACATTTGACAAAGGGATTGGAATAATCCTGAAACGTTATGCCAATTTTAATCTAAGTTAATAAAAGTTTATATTTTTATGTCCAGTGAGTGCTTATCTTTTTATATACTATATATATATATATATATATATATATATATATATATATATATATATGTATATATATATATGTATATATATATATATATGTGCATTGGAGCTCTTTGCAGTTAAGTAGATGAAAACATATTTAATAAAATGTTATACTGTGTATTTACTGTAAATATTTCACATTTCAATGTTCTGCACGTGTAGGAATATGTTTTATGTATTTAAAAATAGACTTTAATATATATATATATATATATATATCTGTATATACAGTATCTATACCTATATATAATCATAGGTATAGATATATATTCTGCCAAAATACCATCATATATATATATATAGAAAAATATGTATTTATGAATAAATAGAACATATTCTGCTATGTGAAGAACATTGGTATGTGAAATATTAATATTTTCAAGTTGGTTTAGCGCACTTTTTTGCTCCATTGATTTCTATGGGGGAATACTTAAACGGGATGACAATATTCAAAGCTCGGCTTTTTGGGCTCATTGGGTTAGCGCGCAAGCAAACATTTTTTTAATTAAAACTTATAATATGAACGGGATCGTTATATACTGATCCACTTGTAATCCGGCCCAAAGTCTTTTGCAAGTGACATGACCTCCCACCACATGAGGAATTCTAATGCTTAGTAAATGTGCATATTTATTTTTATTGTGCTGTTTCACATGCACACACTCATCTTTCACCGTGTTCTTGATCCATCAAGTACTGCTTTAATCTCACATTTTTTATAACTTTTGTAAACTTGCATACTGAAATCTCAGACAAGATGGAAAAAAGCAATACCATATTTATTTGCATCTCTCATTTATTCTGTAAATCCTTTGAAAACCAATATAATCTTAATAAAAAATAAATTGCATCTTATATTATTATTTTTTTTCCACAGCACTGAATGGAACATACGCAGCTTATCCAGACAGAAGAACAGTAGATTTGCTGAAAGATGCTGCCTCTTTGGAATGCAAAGGGAGACTTAATGATATTATATTTATTGAAGACTAAGTCACAGGCAGAAGCAAGTTGTGTGCAGAGACAGCCATATTCGTACTTCTAGTGTTTTATGAAACCATCAAATGGACTTCTTGTTGAAAAAAAAAGGGATTTATTTTCCTTGTACATTTTTTGCACTTTTCTTATTGAAGACTTGAAGAGTTTGTCTTGATAAAAGTTGAATTACATATGAAGGGTATTACCATAATATCTATGTTTCTCTTTTTATCAGCTTTTGAAAGAAACTTATTTTTTGTCCAATACATTAATATGCAGCCTTTTATATTATTATTATTGTTTTGGTTTCCGCTGCTGCATGCGATAGTATGCCCTTCATTGGTCTTGATCAGATGTTTCACAGTATTCTTTCCGGTTGATACCTTACAATAAATGTGCCCAATTCTAGGCTTCAGCTGCCTAACCCAGTGCCAGTATTAGTGAGATTTCTGCTTAAAACAGTTTTGATAGTGACTAATATCAAGGCACTTTTTGCTCATACAGAAGTGTCTTTAAGGGGGGATAAAAGTCAGTAGTGTGGTGAGACTAAAGCCCTAGCATACTAATTTAACATACTTGTAATACAAAGTGCATTTAAGAAAGGGCTTTTTTAGTGTAAGAGCAACACCTTTTGTATGCACCTGGTGCCTATCTTGTAGCCAAGCGAGGCACTGATTTGTGGATAGTTACAGTATACTTGTTAAGCTCTTGCACAAGAGCACATTTAAGGATTCTCTAAAAAGGAAATCTATGTAAAAAAAAAACACAGCCAAAGCAGACACTTTTTATTGCAAAGCCAGTTAAATAATATGCTGGAGCTGTGTGAACCCCAAAATAATATTCACTTTTATGTATCTGTAAATCATTAAATGATATTGACTCTTTGAGTACAAGCCCAGGCTAACTGTGAACTACTTGCTATCTTTATTTCTGGTAAAGCATCAATTGTCTGGCCCACGTATGTGCTACTGCATTTTCTTGTCAGAAGACTGCTAGATGAAATTTGGAATAATTAACACCTTTGTTAACAACACCTTTTAAATATGGACTCTCTTGCCTAAAACATAATATATAATTTTTTAACAGAGCACCTATAAGGCATATACAATTTCATATTGTTATAGTATTATTTAATATGAACTCTGCATGTATTTGAGGAATACATGTCTAATTTGACCAAATTATGTAAAGACCCTATCCTTTACTTTGAACAGTTTGAAACAGGATCTAAAAAAAAAGACATTGCAGAAGGTGAATGGAGAATTAAACCTATAAGGAGAGGTTAGCAAACTGGGTCTGTTTTCTCTAGAAAAAGGTGCTTGAGAGGTGACATGATTACTTTATATATTCGAGGCTCATATACAGAGATGGCATAAGCTCTGTTTATTCCAAGAAAAAGAAAATTGTTTGTGACAAGAGGTCACAATTTAAGGCTGGAGGAAAGGAGATTTAATCTCCGGCAACGTAAATGTTTTTTTTACTGTAAGAGCAATCAAATTGTGGAACTCATTACCTGAGGAGGTAGTAAATGCCAATACCTTACATACATTTAAAAATGATTTAGGTACATTTCTGTCTAGAAACAGAATTCAGGGATATGATTGCTTGTGTTAAATAGGTCATCTTTTTTAATGGGATTAATTTAAGATAAACTGGAGCTTTTTTGTAAGTATATTAAGATTTGTATAGGTTGAACTTGATGGACTTCTGTCTTTTTTCAACCTCATCTACTATGCTACTATGTTAGGATAACTGTACTTGCCTAAAAATACTGGAATTCCAAAATTTACATCATATAAAAAATATTAAATATTTGGTAAATGTACAATTTAACATATTCGGTTACCAAATATAATTGTGATTAGGATTAAGTGTTTAAGAGATGTCCACATTGTACCTTTACCTTCACTAATATTATATAAACAAGATTTCATACAATAAAAGAAGTACATATCTGGAATGTGGATGATCTATATCTATAAAAAATTCTGTTTACTTTTAGGCATTTTTATTTAATTAAATAGCATATTAAAGAGTTGCTAGGTTTAGTATTTGTGTATATTTAAATCATTTTAACTAGTGATTTGCATTGTAATATAACAAATTTGCACTCCATAGATAGCAAATATAAAATTGTATAGATTGCCTTAATTCACAGATGACACCATGTTTGTTTTTAAAGTTCTTTATGCAAAAATGCTACCACTCCAGCATAGGATAAAAACTGCTTTTATTCCAACCTTTTATTGTGACATTTTTCACACTTGTGTAACAAATCATAGAATCCAGATAACAATATTGGCTACACATAAACATTTGTAAATATTTGTCTCATTAGATTTAAGGAGCACGAACGTCAAAATTAAACTTGCCTGATTCAGACAAACATGCTGTTGTGCACAATATTTGTATATGCACACTCTCTGAGGCACTAGCTGCTACTGAGCTTTTGCACAATTTACAGTAAATACGTATATACATTTTGTGATTGGCTGTTGACTTTCACATGATGCAGGGGAAAGGAAAATTGAACAAACTTTGAAATTTGTCCAAAAAAAAACCTTCTGTTCATTTGAAATTCAGATGCAATTCTGCTATATTTAATGGTTCTTTAACTTGAAATTTTCGTTGAGGTTCCTTCTGAGACTGTGTTAAACTGGGAACAATAACAAATGGAAAAAAAAAAAACATCTACCTCAGAGTAACTTTAAAAAATATTTTAAGGTAGTATTGTATGAATGAAGGGAACTTTAAGGTAGATGTTTTTTTTTCTTTTTATATCATGTGCATTTGTTCTCAGTTCATCTCAGTGTGAGGCACAGGAGTGTTAAGTGTTAATCTAATGGCAGGAATACTTAGACCTGGCTGGTTATCAAAACATCTTAAAGGGACATTCCAGTCAAAACTTAAATGCACATTGATGAATTACACATTTGAATAGAAACATATTTGCAATATACATGTATTAGCAAAAATGTTTCTAGTAAAAGTTATCACTGTTTTAGTGTTAACATTTTTCTCTGCACGTGCATGTGAAGCTTAGCTAGATATTGTCACTGCACCCACATTTCAAATAATGTAGCTGCTCAGATCATCACTGGGGCTTGTATAATGTCAGCAATTAACAAATTGAGTCATTACCAGATGGTACAAGCACCTTAGGCTCTCTATGCAAGTGCTGTGTTTAAAATGCTGGTGCACGGTGCATACTTAAATACACTTTTGAAACAGCTATAGCTTTTATTAGAAGCATTTTTGCTAATGCATGTATATTACAAAAATGCTTCTATTCAATACCGAAATGCACCCATGTGATTTCCAATTTTGGCTGGAATATCCCTTTAATGTGTTTAGCCAATGTGGATACTTTATTTTACGAATAAAAGCACCTTTGTGTTAAACGCATCAAAATTAGATTGGTTTATCCCCCTTTGTGTTTTTTAATATGTTGAAACAAATTGTTGGGGGTTTGAGTTTTATTCTTTCCTGCAATTTTTGCTTGAAACTATATTTGAAGTTTCCTTGTCAAGAGATCCAACACTACTTTCTGGGAGTGCTATTGAGTTCATAGCCCATAGCAGATACTTGTAGGGAGAGCAGCACTGGAGTGATTGTCAAAAGGAAGTTTATGGGTTTGTCTTTTTGAAAAATCTGAGTAACGCAAAAAATAATAAAAAGAAGTTAAATGGACAAGAAACCCCAAAGTTTTCTTTCATGATTAGAACATGCAATTTAAAAATAAAATAATCTAATTTACATCTATTATCAAATTTGCTACATTCTCTTGTTATCCTTTGCTGAAGGAACAGCAATGCACTACTGACAGCTAGCTGAACATATCTAGTTAGCCAATCCCAAGAGACAAATGAGATACCAAGAGAACGAAGTACATTTGAAAATAGAAGTGAATTTAAAAGTGTCTTAGAATGGCATGCTCTATCCGAACAATGCAAGTTTCATTATGATTATCCTATCCCTTTAAAGACAATTCTCACAAGTTGTCATGATATGAAAATGTGACTGTGTTTGTCTTTGCACTGTTTAGCTTGCTGTCCATGGGTATAGCAATCACTGCACCTGCATATCTTAAATTGGAGCTGTATCACAAACTCTATAGTTTTGGCTAAGCTAATCAGCTTTTGAAACAAAAGCCACAATGTATTTCCATTATTATTATTTGTTTAATGCAATGTAACATTTTTACCATACTATTCTAAGGGTTTTGATGTTTGCATTTTCTTTTTATTTTAAGCATGATTGTCTTTAATATTCTTGATATTTTTAATTCCACAGAAACTCTCCAGTCTGTGCCCAAAAAATCAGGCATATTGTTTTTTTTTAAATTTATTTTGATACTAGAGGGTCATTTTGGTGGTTACATTTATATATACAGGTAGCCCTCAGTTTACGCCAGGGTTAGGTTCCAGAAGGAATGGTTGTAAATCGAAACCGTTGTAAACTGAAACCCAGTTTATAATGTAATTCAATGGGAAGTGAGGGAGTTTCCAGGCCCCTCTCAAAATTGGCATAAGTAAGACCTAATAAATTATTTTTAAAGCTTTGAAATGAAGACTTTAAATGCTAAACAGCATTATAAACCTAATAAAATAATCACACAACACAGAATATATAATTAAACTAAGTTAAATGAACAAAAACATTTGCTAAACAGCATTATAAACCTAATAAAATAATCACACAACACAGAATTTACTTGCATTTTTCTGCAAACAGTTCTTTCTATTCATTCCAATCTTGCTTGGCTTGCATATCTTTGCTGCAACACAAGCGGACAGCTCCACCTACTGGCTATTTTAATCAATGCACTGCTTCTCAATGCTTTTCAATGGCAGTCACATGACTGAAAAAAAAGGTTGTTATTCTGAATCGGTGTAAATTGAACCGTTGTAAACCGAGGGCCACCTGTATTATTATTTTTTTGAACCGTAGCAAGAGAAGTATTCTGTTATATACCATGAGTGTAAAAATAGGTGTTCCTATGTATTTTTTCTGGTTGACATTACATTCCTGTTTCAAAACTTAGGTAAAACCAAAATTTTATGCACTTTAATTATTCCTTTATAATCTTACCCTAAAAATAAATGTATATATTAGTTGCAAAAACTGGTATCATAATTCTTTCAAGAATAAACTGATACAGTTCTGTAACTTGCACTTATTTTATGGCAAAAAAGGGATTTGAATACAAAAACATATTCTATTTTTAATTCAGATAGAGGATACAATTTAAAAAAAAAAGTTTCCAATTTACTTCAATTATTATATTTGCTTTGTTCCCAAGACATTCTTTGTTGAAGAGATACCTAAGTAGGTATCCGGAGCACTATATGGTGCTGCCATCTAGTGCTCTTGCAAATGGATAGCATTCTTGCAAAGCTGCTGTCATATAGTGCTCCAGAAATGGGTCGGCTCCTAAACCTACGTCCCTGCTTTTCAACCAAAGATACCAAAAGAACAAAGAAAAACATATAATAGAAGTAAATTAGAAAGTGTACGCACTATCTGAATCATGAAAGAAAATGTTGCGTTTCATATCCCTTTAAGTTAAATAATTTGACTTTAAATGCTTTATACTAATAACTATTTAGCCTGAGAAGTGTCCGGATATTCCGAAAACACTTATTTTACAGACATTACACTAGAAGATGGACTTGTGGCACTGTAGGTATCAACAGGCTGTTATTTTTGTTCTATTCATGAAGCACTTAATGGTGGCAGCGATGGGATACAATTTACAAACATGTTTACTCAGCATTAAAAATAGCACTTGAAATATTTTTTTCCCTTGAATTCACTGCCTTTACTGCTTACATAAAATGACTGTTCTTCAACTATGCTACATATTAATTGTTGTGATCAGATTCAGTATCAGCAAACTCTACAACAGGAGAACTCGAGCTGCGCTTTTTTGAGAACTTTTTTTGGTATTTTTTGCGATTATACGCAGAGAGAAGTACCTAGTCCTTTTGATCTATGGAGGACTATAATCAACATGATCACATTTACTTTGTACTATGTGTGTATGTTTTTGCTTTACGTGTTTAATAAATTCTTTAAGAATTAAATTGGTTTGTTGATTATATTGTACACTTTTCTTTCTTTTTTTTATGAGTATCCATAACATGTAGCCAACAAGATAACAAAACTAAAAAAAAACAAAGGGACACCAAAACCCTTTTTTCATGATTAAGATACAGGTAAAACTCGAAAAATTAGAATATCGTGCAAAAGTTCATTTATTTCACTAATGCAACTTAAAAGGTAAAACTAATATATGAGATAGACTCATTACATGCAAAGCAAGATAGTTCAAGCCGTGATTTGTCATAATTGTGATGATTATGGCTTACAGCTCATGAAAACCCCAAATCCACAATCTCAGAAAATTAGAATATTGTGAAAAGGTGCAATATTCTAGGCTCAAAGTGTCCCACTCTAATCAGCTAATTAAGCCATAACACCTGCAAAGGGGTCCTGGGCTTTAAATGGTCTCTCAGTATGGTTCAGTAGGAATCACAATCATGGGAAAGACTGCTGACCTGACAGTTGTGTAGAAAACCATCATTGACACCCTCCATAAGGAGGGAAAGCCTCAAAAGGTAATTGCAAAAGAAGTTGGATGTTCCCAAAGTGCTGTATCAAAGCACATTAATAGAAAGTTATGTGGAAGGGAAAAGTGTGGAAGAAAAAGGTGCACAAGCAGCAGGGATGACCGCAGCCTGGAGAGGATTGTCAGGAAAAGGCCATTCAAAAGTGTTGGGGACTTTCACAAGGAGTGGACTGAGGCTGGAGTCAGTGCGTCAAGAGCCACCACACACAGAAGGATCCTGGACAGGGGCTTCAAATGTCGTATTCCTCTTGTCAAGCCACTACACAAACAACGTCAGAAGTGTCTTACCTGGGCTAAAGAAAAACAGACCTGGTCTGTTGCTCAGTGGTCCAAAGTCCTCTTTTCTGATGAGAGCAAATTTTGCATCTCATTTGGAAACCAAGGACCCAGAGTATGGAGGAATAATGGAGAAGCACACACTGCAAGATGCTTGAAGTCCAGTGTGAAGTTTCCACAGTCTGTGTTGATTTGGAGCCATGTCATCTGCTGGTGTTGGTCCACTGTGCTTCATTAAGTCCAGGGTCAACGCAACCGTCTACCAGGAGATTTTGGAGCACTTCATGCTTCCTTTCGCAGACGAGCTCTATGGGGATGCTGACTTCATTTTCCAGCAAGACTTGGCACCTGCCCACACTGCCAAAAGCACCAAAACCTGGTTCAATGACCATGGATTACTGTGCTTGATTGGCCAGCATACTCGCCTGACCTGAACCCCACAGAGAATCTATGGGGCATTGCTAAGAGAAAGATGAGAGACATGAGACCGAACAATGCAGAAGAGCTGAAGGCCGCTATTGAAGCATCCTGGTCTTCCATAACACTTCAGCAGTGCCACAGGCTGATAGCTTCCATGCCACGCCGCATTGATGCAGTAATTGCTACAAAAGGGGCCCAAACCAAGTACTGAGTACATACAGTTTGCATGCTTATACTTTTCAGAGGTCCGATATTGTTCTATGTACAATCCTTGTTTTATTGATTGCATGTAATATTCTAATTTTCTGATATTGTGGATTTGGGTTTTTCATGAACTGTAAGCCATAATCATCACAATTATGACAAATCACGGCTTGAACTATCTTGCTTTGTATGTAATGAGTCTATCTCATATATTAGTTTCACTTTTTAAGTTGCATTAGTGAAATAAATTAACTTTTGCGAGTTTCACCTGTAGACTATACACTTTTGAACAACTTTCCAATTGACTTCTGTTATTAATGTTGCTTCATTCTCTTGGTATCCTTTGTTAACGGATGAACAATCCACTACTGGGAAAAAGCTGAACACATTGGTAAGCCAATGACAAGAGGCATATATGTGCAGCCACCAATCAGCAGCTAGCTCCCAGCTCCTGAGCCTACCTATGTTTTGTTATCAGCAAAGGCTACCAAGAGAACTGGGCAAATGAGATAATAGAAGTAAATTGAAAAGTTATTAAAATGTTATGCTCCATCGGAATAATGAACAATACCGGGTCAGCTACTTTACATTACTTTAATGTATTCCACTTACATCAGTATTATTAAAGGGAAACATTGGCTGATACATGAGTGGTGAGAGAAGCGACTAATATACAAGGCTCTATCCTAATCAAGCTACACTATACTAATGTTAGTGTCCCTGTTACCTTTGCTATTCGTCTTTTCCTTCCTCTTCTTCCTCAAGCTACTTCTCATAAAATATTTATAGCCAAACAGCCACACCATTAAGATAGCCCCAGCCAATCAAATCCTTACTTTTTGTCCATAATCATTTGGTTTAAAATAATCTTACAGATGAGCCAACTGCCTAAAGATGTTGCTATGGTCCAAGTCATGATATTCCCCAACTCCAGCCGATCTCTGTAGCCATCCAAAGAGAGATGTTGAGTCCTTTTTGGAGTTATATTTCCCAAAGTTTCTGCCTTGTGTCCTTTAATGCTTTATGACATTTGTTTTAATGTACTCAGGAATGATAGAAGGCCTCACCTGTCTTATCTGCATGAGATGTTTTTCATCTTTGTGTACAGGCACTGAGGTTTGGGTAATCTTGTGAAAGTTGGTTTTCATCAGAAGAAAGGTTCAGCTTTTTTTAGTTTTGGAAAATTAGATGCATCTGTTACAGGGTTATTACGAAAAACATAGAGCAACAGAGGATTTATTGTGAAATTTAGGGCTGCCAGTATTCCAGTCCATCAGTTGGTAGGATTGCCCATACATATTTTCTTTTTGGACTGTAGTCCATAAATGTATCAACACTTTATTTAAATCACATAATGAATAGAACCCACTAATATAACTCTGTGAGACTACTACTCATTGGAGCCTCTTGACATTTCACTATTACAGCACTAATTCTGATATATGATGGGACACACTTGATTTTAAAGTCTTTGTATTATTAACATATGAATATGCAGCTGAATACATGAACTGGGACTTTCCATAACACTTTACCTTACTACTTTATAAAAGTGTGTCCATGTTTGCTAGTGCCCAATTATATACTTGTAATTTTGCTTGATTATTGTGTATGAACCTCATGCTTGCTTGAACTTCCTTTGGATTCCCGATTCAACTCATCTGCTCCTAGTTTTGCTAAACTTCCTGATATTGAACTTGGCTTGGACTGACTATTTTTCTGGATCATTCCTGATATTGCTTGGCTTAACAGGTATAGGACTGACTATACTTCTGAATCATTCCTGGAATTGTCTGGCCAGACTGGTATTGAACTTGGACTGACTAATCTACTGTGATTCTGCTACTGTCTCCTGCTGCAACCAATGTACAGCACTTGTTTTCTAATACCTAATCTGTATCACTCAGGCTTAATGGGTCAACTGTGTTTATTGCTTTAATAGTATATTCGAACCCTGCTAATCTTTCCCAGAATGGCTGGATCAACTACAACTAATCCTAATATTAACTCTTCCTCTCAGCCTACACATTGCTTCTTTTCACACCAAAATCGCAATCCAGTCATCTCCTGGTCCTGTTCTGAATTACTATCCTAGAGTCACAAATATTACAACCAAGGGGTCACCAAAGTAACACCAATTTTGATCTCAGAACCTAAGTTCATTCCTGAGCCTTATCAGTGATGTTTTCTACAAGAAGGAAGAACTCTTACCACCCCAATGCAGCTATGCTTTTGCCATAAACCTGTTACCTGAAACAACAATCCTAGATGTTGCACCTATCTGCTCTCCCTTCCTGAAAGAGAGGCAATTGATAAATACACCCAAGAGAATGTGCAGAAGGGCTTTATTAGACCATCCTCTTCCCCAGGAGGAGCTGAATTTTCTTTTCTTTTTTGTTGTTGTTAAGAAGGATGGATGTCTAAGCCCCTGTATCGACTACATAGATCTTAACAACATAAAAATGTAGATAGCCACTGCCTTTGATTCTTAATCTCTTTGATTCTTTTAATGAAGCCTCCCTCATTACCAATTGGATCTGAAAGTAGCATACAATCTGATATGCATTAGAAAGGGGCTGAGTAGAAAACTACATTTAATACCCATTCTGGAAATTATGAATACCATGTAATGCCATTTTTACTCTACAGTGCTGCAGCTGTTTTCCAAGCATGTATTAATAATGTATTTCATGATTTGTTGAACGTATTTGTTATAGTGTATATAGATGATATACTAATCTATTCCAACATTTAGAGTGCATGTATGAACTGTTCCACAAAAGGCTCCATGCTAATCATTTGTATGCCAAATTGGAATAATGTGCATTTGAACAGTCCAAGATTGTCTTTTTGAGATATATAATTTCTAATGAAGGTTTTGATATGGATCCCCAAAATGTGTCTTCCATACTGGAGTGGCCTAGGCCTAAATATTTGAAAGGACTGCAATGTCTTCTGCTTCTACTTTGGCTAATATATTTCTCCCACATGTTATTAAGCTTCATGGTCTTCTGAATGAAATTGTCTCAGATAAAAGGCCCCAATTCATCTCTCTCTCTTCTGGGAAGAGGTTTGCAAGTTGCTGGGTATCATGATCTGCCTAACTTCTGATTATCATCCTCAGTCTAATGGACAATCTGAACACATCAACCATGTTTTGGATGTCTACTTGTGAAATTATTCTAACTACTACCATAATAATTGGTCTGAGCTCTTATCCATAGCTGAGTTGGCACACAACTCTTTATGGAACTCTTCTGCAAACTTCACCATTCTTTGCTGCTTACAGCTTTATCCCTAAAATCTTTCCACTGCCAGACAAACCAGCTGAGATCCCTGCTGCTAAGGACAAGGTAAATTCTTTGAGATTGCTTTGGCTAAAAGTGGGAAGTGTTTTAAGTTTAAACAGTAATATAAACGTGCTGCTAATAAATGCCGTTGTTTGTCCCCTGAGTACCTTGTCGGTGATCCAGTTTGGCTCCTCCAAATTTCTATGACTAAGACAGCCCTCAAATACATTTGTAACAAAAAAGGATGAATTCTGTATAAAAAAAGGATGAATACTTTATCATGTGTCATTATTAAGGTCTGTGGTAAAGAATGTTTTTTCTTCTAATATTATGTTCCTTCAATTAGTTACAGATGATGACTATAAAGAATTTACAATGGCTCAAATTTTAAACTCCACAAGGCATTGTGGTCATGGGATTCAATACCCAATTACTGAATGTTCTAGCTAGTGACTTACATGCACCCCAGCTCCTTTTTTATGTTGCAGAGCACTTTTCCCCATTAACCACTCTAGACCCCCGGAGTGGGCCTTTGAGGAAGGCTCTTTCATGCATTCCCTTCTTTTGGCCGCTTGTGTCTTATTCCCAAACCAGGTTTTTTCGGTTCCATTGTCTTTTCTTGCCGCAAGCTGTGTCACTGTTTGTACCACAGGCATTGGTGTAATGTTTTCCATATGTTGGTGATAGTCCACAAGCCATTACTCCTTAGATTACACTCATGGCCACTAGGAGGAGGCAAAGATTACCAAAACCCCAAGAGTACTCTGGTATGCTAGTCTTATTTTTCCTTCCAGGAGGAAGATAAAGAATTAAAGTGCTCCAGATTCTTCATTGAGAGGGGTTCTCAGACCAATTTGAGTCCCATTTTCTCCATTATAGAGCTGCTTCTGAGAGACTGAGGGGAGGCTGGAGTATGGGGTAGTGGCACAATTACTCCCAGTGAGGAATTTAGTCAAAAGACTGCGACAGATGTCGTGGGGACCAGTTCCTTAACCTTCTCCTGTTGGGTCATCAATATATTCCACACTTAAATCCTGTGATGTACACAGCACTGGGTGGGCTCTCTACTAGGAGCAGTTATTTCTGCAGCTGTGGATAAGCACAGTAGAGTGGGTGCATCTAAAAGTAAGTGAATTAATTTGAGCACGTACATAGCCTATTAGCATGTACATCATATATGAGAGACAGTTACTTTGGTTTATAGGACTCTTAGCGTGTTATTTTATTTTTCAGCACTGTGTTTTTATCATACTTTTGCGCTCTCCCTGTTTCTGTTAGCACATTCCATATGCTTATCATTCCTTTGTTCTGTAATTTAAGTATTTTCATTTATTATTTTTTTCATTATATAGACGCTCCTGTCTACCTACGCACTTATCATGCTCTGCTCATGATTTCTGTTAGTGCGTTCCCCTCTCTACATAGACTCCTGCATACAATTTAAAATTATCTTGCGGCACGACTGTTAAATTTCTCCTGCTTCGCTAACATATTCATTTCTGCAGTTTTCTCCTGAGGTAACGAATCATTATACTATGGACTGTTATTGGTATTTTATGTTACTTGCCGCAGGAAGGTAATAAGTTTTCAGGACTTCACTACGTATGGGATATTATAGTTTTATTATTTTTTTTGTGTTTAAACGCTAAGAGGGTTCTGCTTTGCCTTCCACTTATTGGTTATTTCAGTTTTAGGACCCTGATTATTATTTTATGTCCGTTTCTAATAATAATAATTCTTTTTTTTTCTTTTTTTCCGATGAAGGACTAATTTAATAATAATAATGTTTAGTGGTAGTTACTGTTATTGTAAATCTGTCTTTACTTGTTATTAAAGATGGAGCATACCGAAATATTAATAAAAATCTTTTTATGCCTGCTAACCAACCTTTTGCTGCTTTTATTTCTAAGGGTATCCGTCTTCCCTCTGCTTCGTACAAGGGAGTGCCTCAAAATTTGCTCCAGGATTTAAAGATTTTTTGTGCTCTACAGTTTCTGAGAAGTTGGCGACCATACCTCTTCCAGGTAAGCGCAAATGGACTGTGAATTTTTCTCAACCTACAGTCAGCTTGTGTAGCAACTCTGAATCTCAAAGGATTCGATCAGCTTAACACCTTTTTATTGGTTCAGATTGACTCTTCAGATGTGTGAAATAATTTCAGAAGATCAGGAGTCGGTCAATGATTAAGAAGATTCTTAGTTAGTTTTCCCAGTCCGTGAAGCTATTACAGAAATAGAAACTAAGAAATTGTTTTAAACAGGTATTCCTTATAATTCAGCTCCAATATTTTAAAAGGATGTTTCCTTTACCAGCTTCTAGTCTAGAGCTTCGGGAACCTTTTCCTAAGGTGGATGGGGTTATCTCCACGTCTGCTAAACACACTACTATTCCTCTGGAGGATAGTACATCTTTTAAAAAAACTATGGACCAAAAATTAGAAAGGCATTTCAGCAAGCAGGTTTATTATTTAAACCGTAGCAGTATTTCTTGTATTGCTGCAGCTTCAACTCTTGTGATTTTATTATCTGAGGATTTAGAGGAACTTTTTCAACATAAGTTGAAATGTATAAGATCTAGTAATAACTTCATTTGTTAGATTTAAAAGGACAGCACTACAGCTAGAATGAGTAACACACAAAATTGTAAAGCCAAATTGTTCAAATAGAGAAGTTTATTAGAAGAGTTAAAAATCTATTTGACATATAATATTGCAAAAGTACAATCCTTAGATACAGCCCAAAGTAAGAGCATATAAAGTACTTGACAATAGGATATACTTGTGCAGTTAAACAAACAGCAATAAACAGTATAAAGCGTAAATTGCTTAAAAACCACATGAAGTAAAAACAGCAAGCACTTGCCTAACTAGACTATACTACGCATTTCAGGGTCTCACCCCTTCATCAGGTGTAAAATTACCACTGTAATTACTAGCTGTTGACATTTAGAGCGCTCTCAAACCCACTCCAAACTTCAAGCAGCCTATTACATCTAAGGAAATTGTAATTTAAATAAATTGGACCCAATAAAAAATGGCAATAAATATAACAATCTCAGATCTGCAAAATTGAAAAGCTCCTTATGTATCAGCATAATAATATAATATATTATAATGAGGTCAAACTATAGTCTTAACTATCGACCGTTATATTTCAGAAATAGTAGCTACAACAAAATATATACATCATCATAAAAGAGCCTATGTGATTAAGGCATACATATCGCTAAACCATAACAATGGATTCAATTGTCAATGATGCATTACTAAGAGCTGAGTCTCGAAACGTTGCATACAGTATATTTTTTGCCTATGTTTGTGTAAAGAAATAAATAGAAATGGTTTTAATTGCAGATGATGTGAGCATACCATGTTTTGCTATGATTTTGGGGTAACAGGCAAATACCCAGTCTTCCCCGCAACTATTAGCTCCGTTTTCAGCTGCTGTTGCATATGTGATATATTGTAATGGATTCTATAGGGGGAGTGTCCAGACAGTGACTCCAGTAGGTTGCAACTTCAGAAGCTTCCATGGAGAATGTTGTAACTCCACTTATCAGCCTGAATTTACAGCATCTCGACTCATTTAATGTTGTTTTAGCTGCACCTCAGAGAGCAGATTGGATACTTGCCAAATTAGCTGTATTTATGATCCAGGCACTATTTATCGGACCACCAAGGCCTAAGGTGGCAATCATCTATAAAGCCTCATCACCCCCTGGATCACCACCTATATTACTTCTTTTTGTCATTGATCCTATTAAAGGGGTTATAAAGATAACACCTGCATGTAACACCTGCTTTTCCTACAACATAAATTTGGGATAGGGCCAGAAAATGAGTGGCCTACTGCTGTAATGGAAGATCTATATACTTTCATTAGCCACAGCAATTCTGTAGAAACAGAGCACGCTACAGATCTAAGAGCAGCAGACCCCACTGAGGTCCTGCAGACCACAGAGTATACGGATATGCAGAGTAAGGACTTAATAATTATAACAGCAGATTCCTCTTTCCTACAAGGACAGTCGTCTGATAAGAAAGATTTGTCGATAGCTGCTCACACTCAGGTATCAAATTGGTTCTATTTAACTTGCTCCCCAGCACTTTAGAGCTAAATCTTACCCAGCAAATTCAGAATAAACAAACTTTACTGAATGGCCGTATGGTAAGACATTAGGGATTTTATTTAATATCCACTATCTGCGGATCTGATGTATTATCTTAGGAACTTTGTATAAATGATCTCAATACAGACATTGAAACTAGCCTTGGCCCTCTCCCCCATCAGGTTGATAACAATGGAATTATATTCATGGACAATAAACTAAGGGGGGGGGGGTTGAAGTGTGGTCTGCTTCTATGGCTTGCTACTGCCTCTCACCAACCTGGCAGACTTTAATATATTTATGGTACCCACTCTGCAAGGCCAATTGATTTTGAATCTTTGCAGGACTCTTGCCCAATCGATATAATTCAGTACTGCTTGAGTGAGTTCCTATAAACCTGTCTATATTGCTGATTATGTTTGAAGTTTTTATATTTGTTTAGCAATACAGTCTAGTCTGTTATACTGAGTATCTATTTTGAAGAGATGCCCAGAATTTGCTTAGATAATGTTGAGATATTGGTCTCTTCTGGGGGAAATAAATCAAATGAGATGTTTTTTGATATTGGGTCAGTGTTCTAAGACCTATAGAGTTCACTGTTTATAGTCTATTATAATTTAGTAATATACTGTATGTGTTGCAGGAGGTCTGAATGGTTCCTTTTCTCAGCAAACCTGTCTTACAGTGGTGCATAGTGAGACATAGCAGAACTGAGTTATTTACATCTAAACCATTTATGCTACAGAATCCTAAACCTGGATCTGCTGCCAGTGGGTGGGGCAGCAGGGAGGGAAAGAGTGTTTATGTTGTAATCTATACCAGGTTCCTTAATATTTATAATCTCCAGAGTCCTCTCTCTAGGCATATCATTTTGGGTTATAATGTTTTCCAGATATCTTTATTTAAACTGGTTTATTAATCTGTTATTCAGCATGTATATGCTTATGTGTTAATATGTGTATATACACATATTAGCACATACATATATATTATGTATTCATATACATATATATACTGTATATATATTATATTTGCTGCCCATCACTCTGCTATTTACTCCCTTCGCTGTGCTAGCTCTCATGCCGTCAGACTGGAGCCTAGGGAAGCGCACTCTCGTGAGCGCAAAGTTTCAGTGCAATGCTAACGCAAGGTCACGTTAGCATTGCACCTAACTTGTAATACCAGTGCACATTTTAAACAATAAAACAATAATCAAAAAATATTGAAACAAACAGAAAACTGTACAGAAATGCAGCAAATCCTTAACTAGGTTAATAATCATAAAAATAAATCCAAAAGAAGCAGTCTAGGCTTGTTCATAGAGGTTTCGATAAAAAACAACTTTTCTTGTAGATCCATTAAAATGAAAAATAGCAACAGGCTGTAGTAGTAGGTAAAACAGAACCAAACAGTCTGACCGGTTGCGGTCGTTTAGACCGTAATCATAGGCATAGCAAAAAAAATGTGTGTCCATATTTAAATACAATTAAAAACAATCCCATTGGTTAAAAACAATGAGTACCATGTTTACCCCCTTGTTGGACAGATGAGACCAAATAAAAAATGATACCACATACAATTACATAACATGTAAGAAATATATATATATTGGCATCTTGGACAGATATTCATGAACCGACATACACATTGACTAACAGTTACCTAGAGCGGCTAATTGCCCTGTATACATCATATGCATACATACATGAGATTGTACAATTAATATGCATAGCTTGCTCTCTAATGTATAATGCAATGCAATATTACTGGACAAGGCAATTCATTATTAATAGGGACAACTTTAGACATGAACTGCATAGAATGACCTCAATATGCATGCATAAGTATCAAGATTAATTCTCCACCTACTAATAATATTAGATTATATATAATCTGTAGATGATGTCTGTAGATGATGGCTGTATAGTCCTATTATGTTGATACGGTAAACTACTTATATGGAATACCTGAGAATTTTTTTTTACAGGATAATGTACAATTGGGTGATATGATTAATTGATAAAACTATACATAGAATACATTGTGCAAATAGTAGAATGTGTTAAATGCCTACAACCAACATATTAATAAAAGTATATACATATATACCCTTGCGTCTGTCTTTGTGGAACAGCGATCAGCTGTTGGTGAATCTGTACGGACCATTTGTTTGTGAGAAATTGTGCTAAAAAAAAACTCCTACCAGAGTGGACGCGAGTAAGACAAGAGGCCGGGGGAAATACCTGTCAAGATTTCGTGGTACAAACAGCGATACCCAGCATTCAGGTTTTTTGTCCTGACTCTTTGGACTAAGCACTTACAGCAAGCGGCCCTGAGCGATATTTTAATCTACATGCTCAAACATACCTCATAAGTTTGAGGTTGATTCTTGTGAGTAGACACCCTACGGGGGAGCTGTTTTAATATACACTTGTATCATTGTTTGATTAAATTGATTTGCACTATGTAGGTGCCTTTGTGCGCTTTCTTTCTTATTTTACTTTTAGATATATATATATATATATATATATATATATATATATATATATATATATAGTCAAGTGCATTAACATAGTATCTATTAGGCACAATGTTCATCTATGCCAGTAATTAATATCGATCTCTGAGTCTTAGAATCAGTTCTATTGCCTGCCATCTGAGTGTACTGACATTACCTTGATGGATATCAATGAAGTGCTGAGAGAGGGCTGAGCATGTTCTTTCTGTTTCTATATACGATAGATGTTCCTTAATCCGTTTACCCACCTCCCACGTCGTCCTACCAACATATTGGCGGGAACAAGATGTACACTCAATTAAGTAGATAACAAATTTACTTCTGCAGTTAATACATCTCCTGGAAGTAAATGACTCAGGAGGATTGATAGAATAGAACATATCAGTGACATGAACATGGTCACATGATTTACATGACCTCTTCCCACATCTGAAAGTGCCTTTAAAGCACATCCAAGAACTACCAGATTTATCCGCTTTCAATAAACTGGGGGATAAAATGTGTGATTAACTTTTTCTATATACATATTTACAGCCTTGTTGGGCCGTATCTCTGAGCTGTTTGTCATCCATAAGGATGGGTAGATTCCTTCTGACTATGTTGCAAATACTCTCATATTGATTAGTGAAGGTGGTCACAAATGTTGGCCTTTCCACATTGTCAGGAGTCTCAAAACTTCTCTTTGGTTTACTGTTAAGGAGGCTACTTCTGTTCATGTCCTTTACTTCCTTGAAAGCATTCTCAGCTACACGCTTTGAGTAGCCTCTAGATAATAGACAGCTAGTTAAGTCCCTACTCTCCCTCAAAAACATACTCCCTAAAGAGCAGTTACGTCTTAACCTCATAAATTGCTACTTTGCGATGCCCTTAAAAACATGTTTGAGATGATTACTGAGGGCATGCAAGAGAGAGTTGCCTGAAATAGGCTTCCTATATAGGGATGAAGTAACAGACTTATTTAAGAGATCTGCTTTCAACGTGATGTCCAAGAAATTAATAAGAGATAAGTTTCAGATTATATGATGCCAAGAGATCCATTAGATCCACAAATTGAACAGTTTGGTCCCCAATGGATTCAACTCAGAGTTCGATATTATTAATTACTGGCATAGATTAACATTGTGCTTAATAGATACTATGTTAATGCACTTGACTATATATATATACAGTATATACTTTTATTAGTATGTTGGTTGTAGGCATTTAATGCATTCTACTATTTACACAATGTATACTATGTATAGTTTTATCAATTAATGCTAACACCCAATTGTACATTATCCTGGAAATTTGTTTTCCCAGGTAATACATGTAAGTAGTTTACCCATATCAACATAATAGGAATATACAGCCCTTTATATCATCTATAGCATTAATCTTGATACTTGTGCATGCATATTGAGGTCATTCTATGCAGTTCATGTCTAAAGTTTTCCCTATTAACAATTTGTTGCTTTGTCCAGTAATATTGCATTGCATTATACATTAGAGAGCAAGTTATGTATATTAATTGTAGGATCTCATGTATTTATGCATATAATGTATACAGGGCAATTACCCGCTCTTGGTAACTATTAGTCAATGTGTATGTCGGTTCATGAATATCTGTCCAAGATATATATATATATATATATATATATATATATATATATACAGGGAGTGCAGAATTATTAGGCAAATTAGTATTTTGACCACATCATCCTCTTTATGCATGTTGTCTTACTCCAAGCTGTATAGGCTCGAAAGCCTACTACCAATTAAGCATATTAGGTGATGTGCATCTCTGTAATGAGAAGGGGTGTGGTCTAATGACATCAACACCCTATATCAGGTGTGCATAATTATTAGGCAACTTCCTTTCCTTTGGCAAAATGGGTCAAAAGAAGGACTTGACAGGCTCAGAAAAGTCAAAAATAGTGAGATATCTTGCAGAGGGATGCAGCACTCTTAAAATTGCAAAGCTTCTGAAGCGTGATCATCAAACAATCAAGCGTTTCATTCAAAATAGTCAACAGGGTCGCAAGAAGCGCGTGGAAAAACCAAGGCGCAAAATAACTGCCCATGAACTGAGAAAAGTCAAGCGTGCAGCTGCCAAGATGCCACTTGCCACCAGTTTGGCCATATTTCAGAGCTGCAACATCACTGGAGTGCCCAAAAGCACAAGGTGTGCAATACTCAGAGACATGGCCAAGGTAAGAAAGGCTGAAAGACGACCACCACTGAACAAGACACACAAGCTGAAACGTCAAGACTGGGCCAAGAAATATCTCAAGACTGATTTTTCTAAGGTTTTATGGACTGATGAAATGAGAGTGAGTCTTCATGGGCCAGATGGATGGGCCCGTGGCTGGATTGGTAAAGGGCAGAGAGCTCCAGTCCGACTCAGACGCCAGCAAGGTGGAGGTGGAGTACTGGTTTGGGCTGGTATCATCAAAAATGAGCTTGTGGGGCCTTTTCGGGTTGAGGATGGAGTCAAGCTCAACTCCCAGTCCTACTGCCAGTTTCTGGAAGACACATTCTTCAAGCAGTGGTACAGGAAGAAGTCTGCATCCTTCAAGAAAAACATGATTTTCATGCAGGACAATGCTCCATCACACGCGTCCAAGTACTCCACAGCGTGGCTGGCAAGAAAGGGTATAAAAGAAGAAAATCTAATGACATGGCCTGCTTGTTCACCTGATCTGAACCCCATTGAGAACCTGTGGTCCATCATCAAATGTGAGATTTACAAGGAGGGAAAACAGTACACCTCTCTGAACAGTGTCTGGGAGGCTGTGGTTGCTGCTGCACGCAATGTTGATGGTGAACAGATCAAAACACTGACAGAATCCATGGATGGCAGGCTTTTGAGTGTCCTTGCAAAGAAAGGTGGCTATATTGGTCACTGATTTGTTTTTGTTTTGTTTTTGAATGTCAGAAATGTATATTTGTGAATGTTGAGATGTTATATTGGTTTCACTGGTAAAAATAAATAATTGAAATGGGTATATATTTGTTTTTTGTTAAGTTGCCTAATAATTATGCACAGTAATAGTCACCTGCACACACAGATATCCCCCTAAAATAGCTATAACTAAAAACAAACTAAAAACTACTCCCAAAACTATTCAGCTTTGATATTAATGAGTTTTTTGGGTTCATTGAGAACATGGTTGTTGTTCAATAATAAAATGAATCCTCAAAAATACAACTTGCCTAATAATTCTGCACTCCCTGTATATATGTCTTACATGTTATATGATTGTATGTGGTATCATTGTGTAATGAATCTGCTCACTGCCTTTTATTTTTTGGTCCAATCTGATATCAGTATATCAACTATATTATCTGACCTTTCATTGTAAGCCTGTTAAACTTAAAAAAACAGATAAAACATAGTTATATTAAACACTCAATGAACTTAATAGCAAGGTATAAAAGGTGTTTTACTTTTGCTATAAAGTTCCTTTACTTATGTCATCTGATTTATATATTATTAAGAGACACTTTTCAGTTGAGCAACATTATTTACATTTTATTTATTAATTGCATATTATTTGCTGCAGGACCGCAGTTGTGATTCAGTAACTAGTAAAAAACATTTTCCTACAGGAAAAAACCGACCAGACACATTACAAAATACCAAGCCCCCCTCAAAAAAGGGATATTATGAATCCAGCGGATATTCCTGTGCATGTACTTAATCTATCACAAAGAGTGGATCAAATCTGACAACATGTTAGAGAGTTATAGATAGAGAATAACACCCTAAAAAAAATAATTAATGAAAATATAAATTTGAGGCTGTAGTGACTCTTCCTGAAAAGTTCACTGGAGATAGAGCACAATATAGAGAGTTAAAAAATGCATGTGAATTGTTGTTTCATCTAAAACCAAGAACTTATCCATCTCAAAGCATTAAGGTTCTGACTGTCATTTCCTTCCTGCATGGAGAACCACGGGCATGGGCAGACACATTCTTTGAGAGTAATGATGCAATTCTAAATTCCCTTTCCCAATTTTTTTAATCTATGTCACTCTTGTATGACGATCCTAATAAGCAGGCTATCGCAGAATCAGCAATCAGGTCTCTACGTCAGTGGAAGAGACCTGTTGAGGATTATATAGCAGACTTTAAGAGGTGGTGCAGGGATACAATGTGGAATGACATCTCCCTAAAAAAAAATCAGTTTCGTATAGGGTTGTCCGATTCTATAAAGGATGAGCTAGCAAGAACCTCCTTGCCAGATACTTTAGAATCTCTTATGGCTCTTTGCATTTCTATTGATCGTCGTTTGAGGGAAAGACGCAAAGAAAAGTATTCTTTAGACTCTAATGTAAGAGACTCCTCAGAACCCATGGAAATAGGAATTATTTGTGGACCTATTTCTCAAGAGGAGAAGAAAAGAAGAAGACTCCAACGACTTTGTCTCTACTGTTCTAAAAAAAGCCATTCTGTTAAGGACTGTCCTGTACTCCTAAAACAGAAGATGGGTAAGATTTCAACCTCATATGTTACCTTAAATTCACTTACTAATCAAAATGACTATATTCAATTACCTATTTCGTTACAGTGGGAACAGCAGCAGGCGAAGTTTAACGCTGTCATCGACTCCGGTGCTTGTAGCAATTACATGGATTTACAGTTTTGTCTCTTTAAATAAAATTCCCACTATTAAAAAGAAAACTCCTCTTGTTGTACGAGTTATTGACGGTAAAGAGATAAGCTCTGGACCCATAACCCATCATACTATACCTATTAAAGTAAATTCCCATTCAAATCATTCTGAATACTTAACATTTGATATCTTCCCCCCCTGTTTCCTTTGGTTTTAGGTTTGTCTTGGTTGAAATTACATCAACCTCAGATTAATTGGTTAACCTATTCTGTGTTATTCAATTCCTCTTTTTGTAAAAACAACTGTTTTAATAATTCATGCATATGTCTTACTAAAAGTTCCACTTTATCCTCAGAATATGCAGAATTCGCAAATGTCTTTGACCCTAAAGAAGCATTTGTTTTACCACCTATTGTCCTATTGATCTGTTGCCCGGGGTCACAATACCTTGTGGACATATTTATCCTCTTTCAGCTCCTGAACTAAGTCATTTGAAGGAAGACATCGATGAAACTTAAAGAAGGGTTTTACTAAACATTCAACTTCTCCTGCTGGGTCAGCAATGTTTTTCGTGAAAAACAAAGATGGATCTTTACGACCTATCATTGATTACAGGGAGTTGAATAATAGAACTGTAAAAAATAGATATCCATTACCTTTAATTCCTCAACTCATTGAACGCCTTCATGGTGCTACAATTTTTACAAAATTAGATTTGCGAGGTGCGTACAATTTAGTGAGAATCAGAAAAGGTGATGAATGGCTTTCCGCCTTCCGTACTAGATATGGATTGTTTGAGTACAATGTAATGCCTTTTGGTTTCACTAACGCACCAGCTACATTTCAACATTTTGTGAATGATGTCTTCAGAGATATACTAGATATCTTTCTGGTTATCTATTTAGATGACATCTTGATTTTCTCTGATTCATATAAAGAACATGTAACTCATGTTAAAACTGTTCTTCAAAGACTTCGTGAACATTCACTTTTTGCTAAATTTAGAAAAATGTGTATTCAACACACAATCCATCACTTTCCTTGGATATTCCATTTCTCCAAATGGGACTGAGATGGAATCTTGCAAAATAAAGGCTATCACAGACTGGAAAGTTTCCCACTCTAAGAAATAAGTTCAACAATTCTTGGGGTTCTCCAACTTTTACCGGAAATTTATTAAGAATTTTGCATCAGTTTGTAAACCTTTAACAGATTTAACAAGGAAAGAAAATAGGCCTTTTAAATGGACCTCTGAAGCAGACAAAGCTTTTAACCTACTAAAAGAATTATTCACAACTGCTCCTATTGTTCAATTCCCGGATTCATCCCTTCAATACATATTGGAAATCGATGCATCCGACTACGCTTTAGGAGCTATTCTCTCTCAGAGGAAATCTATGTTACACCCAATTCACCCTGTAGCTTATTATTCTAGAGTTATGCCTTTGGCTAAAACCAACTATTCTATTGGAGAAAAAGAACTGCTTGCTATTAAAGCCGCATTGGAAAATTGGAGACATCTTTTGGAAGGTAACTCATTACATATACAAATTTACTCTGATCACAGTAATCTACAATTCCTACAGTCCACAAAAACCCTCACATCACGCCAAATCCGTTGGAGTTTATTCTTCTCCAGGTTTAATTATATAAGTACATATCGACCTGGATCAAGGAACGGAAAGACAGATGCTCTTTCCAGAAAAGATGCCAAACCAGTATGTAATGATCCTCCACATCCTATTATTCCAGATAGAATTATCTCCCTTTCAGTCCTCTCATATGAAAGTTTTAAAAATTCCCAAAAAACTAAATCTTTCACTCCCGAAAAATAGGTTGTCTAAAAACAAGGACGGATTGTATTATTATAAGAAGCTTTTTTATGTGCCCAAATCTATGAGATTGTATATTTTACAAGCTTTTCACGACGCCCCACTCGTTGGTCATCCTGGGTAACAAAAGACCTATTATCTTATTCAAATTTTTTATTGGTGGCAATCCATTTATCTCCTGTGATTAGTGATAATCTCTGTGTTATATTATTTCATAGCAACTTAGGATTGCAACTCAGATAAGCACTGATTATACAGGCACACTTATGGCTAGGGACTTATCTACCTGTTGATGTAGATTTGGCCCCAGTGATATGTCTGCAGTGGAGCAAATAAATCGTTTGAAAATTAAATTATAATAAAGATCTTGCTCTTATGATAACAGCCTTGTGAAGTAACCCCTCCCTTTGAAGTTCACATTAGTAGAGGTAGTGTATAAATGATCACCCTCTCTATGTCACCAGATGAGTGGTTTGTTGTTTTTATTTAAATGCACTTTAACAGGTCATATTATCTCTGTGTGACACACAGCATTTCGTTTCTGACAATAGTGAGTATGTAGGGAAACAAACTGTGTCCTCAATGTCCATTAAATATAAGCTGCATGTTCCGTGTAGCCACTGAAATATAGTTAAATTCCAGCCTTATATTTAAATATTTCTTTAGGTTACTGTCTCCTTTCAATTACCCCCTGTGATTCATATATTAACAAGTCTATAACTGCCTGATTCTGCTCTCTGCATGTCTTGTATCCTAAGCGGTATTAATATGCAGTGACTGAATTGAAAGTGCGTATGTCGCACCAAGATGGCGGTTGCTGTCAGCGTGAGGAACTCTCCTGTGAGTATCAGAGATTGTGTGCTATTGTGCAAATGTGAACCTTACCCAGTTTTCGCCATCCTCTTAGAATGGGCACTTATTTAGTGTAGGCAGGTTCTTGTGCCGGTCCTCTGTCAGTCTGGGACAAAAATTTGTGTTCCGGAGCCTGTAGAAACTGGAAAGTTCCCGGTTCAGTGTGTATCTCACAAAAACCTCATTCTAGCGGTATGTCCCAACTCAGCTTCATGTCCGGAGCGTTAGAGTTATAATCATATGATCATATGTTTGGTCTTTAATAGCCCTAGGTGTACTTTTTAGGCTGAAGCACCGGAGCTCACCTAATGTGCGGCCATCTCTTTCCAGTGCCGGCTCCGCCCCCCACCAGAATGCTTATTTCTAAGAACAAACAGGATGTATTACCTTCTTTCCCAGAGGAAGCTAAAAAAAGGGCACTTACTAAATGATCAGTCAGACTCTGATCTATCTGACGATAACATTAATCATAATGATATTTCCTCTTAATATGAATCAGACTCAGGTTAACAGTTATCAGACGTATCTATGTATAAATCTTGCTCTGAATCGGATTCTGAACCAGGTCCCAGTAAAAGACGTAAGCTGCATAAAGTTTCTAACGCCTCTAATAAACTAATGGACGCAGCATCATTTTTAATGAACAAGGAAATCCCCTTTTTAACACCCTCGTTCAGCAGAGTGGTTTCCTTCTGATAGTAATACTAATTATTTAGATTTCTGGCTCAGAAGACCCTTAGATAAATAGGTCAGTAATAAACTTAGGGTGGAATGCCCAAGACCCTCTCTAATAATCTAAATCATCTAACACTCCTATAAAAGACGAAAAAATGAAAACATTCTTAGCCCAACCTGGCAAAGACCCATGCAAATGGATAGATAGAGCCTGATGTAACTGTCTGGATAAACTGCTTGCTATATTCGAACCACTTACTAAAATATTTGAAATCTCTAACCAAGCAGTTTTGACCAATACAACTCTTGACCCGGCTATTATATGAAAGTGGGTTCAAAGAGCATTGTGCATGCTGGGAAATGCTAATACTGCCATTAGTACTGAGAGGAGCTATTTTACAAAAAAATTACCCTAAACTTTCAGACATGGCCTCTTCAGAATGTGGCCCCCTGTCGGATGGTAATTTGTTTGGAGAACCATTCTTCAAAGATATTAACAAATACGTCTGGATTTTTACGACCTGGGCAAAGCAAAGTCATCTCTTCATAAAGGTTTTCAGTCTAGAATTTTTTTTATAGGGCCAGGAGAGGTAGGGGCCGCTTTCCTGGCCGCTCCTACTACTCTCATAACAGACAACAGTTTTAAAATTCAAGGCCCTTCTCAGATCCAGCACACTCCCAGTTCTCCTCAGGGGCAGCAGACCATGGCACTTTCGTGGACCTAGAACCCAACCCTGTGGCAGAGGCAGCTCAGTTAAACCTTTCCTCTTTTCTTCAACACTTGGCTCCCCTTAACATCATAGGCAGCTGACTCAGCTTACACTCTCAAAACTGGAGTTGCATTTCTTCAGACCTTTGAATTCTAGACACAGTCTCGGGTCTAAAGATTTCCTTCACTCACACGCCTTTCCAGAACTCCCTTCCACAACCAATTTTTTTTTCTACATCCGACACAGTCTTACTAAATCAAGAACTTCACCTCCTATTGCAAAAACAGAATTTATGCTTACCTGATAAATTACTTTCTCCAACGGTGTGTCCGGTCCACGGCGTCATCCTTACTTGTGGGAATATCTCTTCCCCAACAGGAAATGGCAAAGAGTCCCAGCAAAGCTGGCCACATAGTCCCTCCTAGGCTCCGCCCACCCCAGTCATTCGACCGACGGACAGGAGGAAAAATATAGGAGAAACCATATGGTACCGTGGTGACTGTAGTTAGAGAAAATAATTCATCAGACCTGATTAAAAAACCAGGGCGGGCCTCGGGCCGTGGACCGGACACACCGTTGGAGAAAGTAATTTATCAGGTAAGCATAAATTCTGTTTTCTCCAACATTGGTGTGTCCGGTCCACGGCGTCATCCTTACTTGTGGGAACCAATACCAAAGCTTTAGGACACGGATTAAGGGAGGGAGCAAATCAGGTTACCTAAACGGAAGGCACAACGGCTTGCAAAACCTTTCTCCCAAAAATAGCCTCCGAAGAAGCAAAAGTATAAAATTTGTAAAATTTGGCAAAAGTGTGCAGTGAAGACCAAGTCGCTGCCTTACATATCTGGTCAACAGAAGCCTCGTTCTTGAAGGCCCATGTGGAAGCCACAGCCCTAGTGGAGTGAGCTGTGATTCTTTCAGGAGGCTGCCGTCCGGCAGTCTCATAAGCCAATCGGATGATGCTTTTAAGCCAAAAGGAAAGAGAGGTAGAAGTCGCTTTTTGACCTCTCCTTTTACCAGAATAGACAACAAACAAAGAAGATGTTTGTCTGAAATCTTTTGTAGCCTCTAAATAGAATTTTAGAGCACGGACTACGTCCAAATTGTGTAACAAACGTTCCTTATTTGAAACTGGATTCGGACATAAAGAAGGTACAACTATCTCCTGGTTAATATTCTTGTTAGAAACAACCTTTGGAAGAAAACCAGGCTTAGTACGCAAAACCACCTTATCTGCATGGAACACCAGATAGGGCGGAGAACATTGCAGAGCAGACAACTCTGAAACTCTTCTAGCAGAAGAAATAGCAACCAAAAACAAAACTTTCCAAGATAGTAACTTAATATCTATGGAATGTAAAGGTTCAAACGGAACCCCTTGAAGAACTGAAAGAACTAGATTTAGACTCCAGGGAGGAGTCAAAGGTCTGTAAACAGGCTTGATCCTAACCAGAGCCTGAACAAATGCTTGAACATCTGGCACAGCTGCCAGTCTTTTGTGTAGTAAGACAGATAAAGCAGAGATCTGTCTCTTTAGAGAACTTGCAGATAATCCTTTCTCCAAACCTTCTTGTAGAAAGGAGAGAATCTTAGGAATTTTTATCTTATTCCATGGGAATCCTTTGGATTCACACCAACAGATATATCTTTTCCATATTTTATGGTAAATCTTTCTAGTTACCGGTTATCTGGCCTGAACCAGAGTATCTATCACAGAATCTGAAAACCCACGCTTCGATAGAATCAAGCGTTCAATCTCCAAGCCGTCAGCTGGAGGGAGACCAGATTTGGATGTTCGAATGGACCCTGACCTTATTCACTATGTCCGCCACCCGCTTGGGTATAGGAAAAGCGTCGGGGTGCACCGGAACCTCTAGGAACTTGTCCATCTTGAATAATTTCTCTGGAATGACCAAGTTGTCACAATCATCCAGAGTAGATAACACCTCCTTAAGCAGTGCGCGGAGATGTTCTAATTTAAATTTAAATGTCACAACATCAGGTTCAGCTTGTTGAGAAATTTTTCCTGAATCTGAAATTTCCCCATCTGACAAAACCTCCCTCATGGCCACTTCAGATTGGTGTGAGGGTATGACAGAACAATTATCATCAGCGCACTCCTGCTCTTCAGTGTTTAAAACAGAGCAATCGCGCTTTCTCTGATATGTAGGCATTTTGGATAAAATATTTGCTATGGAGTTATCCATTACAGCCGTCAATTGTTGCATGGTAATAAGCATTGGCGCGCTAGATGTACTAGGGGCCTCCTGCGTGGGCAAAACTGGTGTAGACACAGTAGGGGATGATGTAGTATCATGTTTACTCCCCTCATCTGAGGAATCATCTTGGGCAATTTCATTATCTGTGGCAGTACTGTCCTTACTTTGTTTGGACGCTATGGCACAATTATCACACAAATTTAAATGGGGAGACACATTGGCTTTCATACATATAGAACATAGCTTATCCGAAAGCACAGACATGTTAAACAGGCTTAAACTTGTCAATAAAGCACAAAAAACGTTTTAAAACAAAACCGTTACTGTCTCTTTAAATTTTAAACAGAAAACACTTTATTACTGAATATGTAAAAAAGTATGAAGGAATTGTTCAAAAATTACCAAAATTTCACCACAGTGTCTTAAAGCATTAAGAGTATTGCACACCAAATTTCAGAGCTTTAACCCTTAAAATAACGGAACCGGAGCCGTTTACAAATTTAACCCCTATACAGTCCCAGCTATAGCCTTTGCTGAGACCCAACCAAGCCCAGAGGGGAATACGATACCAAGTGACGCCTTCTAGAAACTTTTCCAGCTACTTTCAGATCCTCACACATGCATCTGCATGTCCTGCTCTCAAAAAACAACTGTGCAGTAATGGCGCGAAAATGAGGCTCAGCCTACAACTGGGAAGGCCCCCTGACTGGAAAAGGTGTCTAACATAGTGCCTGCCGTTAATAAACGTTCCCCAAGTTTATAAATGTGAATTATCAGCATAAACATGAATAAAATGCCCAAATAAAGCAATCGATTTAGCCCATAAAAGTGTCTACCAGCCCATATTAAGCCCTTTATTCTGTTTGTTTGACTAAGAAAATGGCTTACCGGTCCCCATGAGGGGAAATGACAGCCTTCCAGCATTACATGGTCTTGTTAGAAATATGGCTAGTCATACCTTAAGCAGAAAAGTCTGCTAACTGTTTCCCCCAACTGAAGTTACTTCATCTCAACAGTCCTATGTGGAAACAGCAATCGATTTTAGTTACTGTCTGCTAAAATCATCTTCCTCTCACAAACAGAAATCTTCATCCTTTTCTGTTTCAGAGTAAATAGTACATACCAGCACTATTTTAAAATAACAAACACTTGATAGAAGAATAAAAAACTACATTTAAACACCAAAAAACTCTTAACCATCTCCGTGGAGATGTTGCCTGTGCAACGGCAAAGAGAATGACTGGGGTGGGCGGAGCCTAGGAGGGACTATGTGGCCAGCTTTGCTGGGACACTTTGCCATTTCCTGTTGGGGAAGAGATATTCCCACAAGTAAGGATGACGCCGTGGACCTGACACACCAATGTTGGAGAAAATAAGCCATAGAGCTTGTAACAAATCAATCCACTCATTTCATAATTTGTTAACAAAAAAGAATGGTCAACTCAGACCAGTCATCAATCTCAGATACCTCAACAAAATTGTGGTATACCAACATTTCAAGATGGAAGCAATCCCCTTTTTAAAAGATTCCCTTATTAATAAAGACTGGTTGGTTCAGGTAGATCTCAAAGACGCGTATCTCAATATACCAGTTCACTCTTCTCAAAGAAAAATTCCTTCAATTCATATGGCAGGAGAAGGTCTGGCAATTCACATGCCTACCCTTCGACCTGTCATCAGCCCCATGGACATTCACAAAAATTCTTAAACCCGTCATTTTGTGGCTCAGAGCAAGGGGGTTTAGTCTGATAGTCTATCTGAACGATATCTTAATAATGAATCAGGACCCTCTCTCCCTTTCAACCCAATATCCCAATTAAATTTGACAATAGATCTTCTCCAGAACTTAGGCTTTGTAATAAACAAAGAAAAAATCTCACGTCACCCCTTCACAAATCATCATCTTTCTAGGTTTCAATATACATACTTTAAATGTGACTATATCTCCCATCTCAAAAAAATCTGAAATATAAAGAAAGAAATTTCCAAAGCCCTGAGACTTAATTCTCTCTCTCTTAAAAATCTTGCCCGCCTGATCAGTATGCTATGCTCTTTGATACAGACTATCTTTCCAGCCACTCTCCACTATCAGGCCCTCCAGTGACAAAAAATCCTGAGTCTCAGTCATGGTCTAGACTATTTAGATTCCATATCCTTATCTGCGGAAGCCAGGGAAGAGCTTTCATGGTGGCTTACAAACATGGCAGCTTGAAATGGCAGAGCTATATTTGGCTTCACTCTGGATTTTACCATCATTTCAGATTCTTTTCGCTCAGGATGGGGTGTAGTATATGGGGATCTTTCTACGGGGGGTGGAATGGTCCCTTCAGGAGAAAAATCTACATATCAACTACTAAGCGCTTTTAGCAGGATCCTTAGCGGTGAAGACTTTCGCAAAACATTGCTCTGGTTGTTCTATCTTACTCAAAATGGACAATATATTAGCGGTTTGATATATAAATCGCCTAGGCGGCATATGATCCAAACTCCAATCAAACATCGCCAAGGACTTAGTCCACTTCTGTTTGGACAGAGAGATTTCCATCAAGGTGGAACATTTACCAGGTTTCTTAAATTTATCAGCAGATTGGCCTTTCCGTCACTCGTTGGATTTCAGCGAGTGGAAATTGAATCCTTCATTGTTCCTTTTTATATCGAAGCTCCAGGGTCCATTCCAGATAGACCTCTTTGCATCTCGCCTATCTTTCCAGATCCTTCCTTTCTTCAGTTGGTGTCCACACACTGAGGCCTCAGCATTTGATGCCTTCTCCAACCATGGCCTCTTAAAGGTGCATATGCCTTTCCCTCCCTTTTCCCTAATCCACAAAACCATTGCTTCCCTCTCTGGCTAGCCCAGTCCTAGCATCTGGATCTCCTAGAACTCTCCTTTCACAGCCCACTTCTTCTCCCCTCCCAATCTCCTCCTAGACCCAGACCAGAATCCTCACCCTTTAGTCCTGAAGGGAACCCTCAAGTTGATAGCCTGGACTATCTCAGGGGATCACTCTCTCTCTCAAAGGCCTTTCGTCAAGAGCTAGATAACTTCACTCTGAGTCATGGTCCCCAGGTACTCACAACTGCTACCGATACACTTGGTCAAAGTGGCCTAGCTGCTGCCTGGAAAGGGATCTGGATCCCTTTTCAGAATCATCAATTACATATCTTATCTTTTTGATTCTGGATTAGCCTACCCTTTCATTAACCTTGCTAGATCAGCTATTTCTGCTGGCCATCTTCCCATCAATGGTGTTCCTGTAGGTAGAGACCCTAATCTATGTAAAATTATCTGTACTATAAGAATTAAGAAACCCCCATCTTCCCGCTACTCTCAACACTGGGTTGTCTATCTAGTTACAAACATCTTACTATCATGGCCTAATAATGATACCCTTACACTCAAACAACTAACTATAAAACTATCAGGCTTTGCCTGCTATCTTTCAAAAGAGAATCTGACGTTAAAAGCATAGACTTTGATGCAAAAATGTTTACTCCCCACTGAGAATTTTTCTCTCTATCTAGACACACTAAATCTCTCACTTCCACTATTTCCTATCCTAAACTATGTGTTGCCTTATGTCTTACATCTTATATATCTCGAACCATTCTCATTAGACCCCAGTCCAATAAACTGTTTATTTATTTCGCTCCTGCTCCAGTTTCATCCATCACTATTTCTAGATGGGTCAAATGGTTTATGAGAAAAGCTGGAGTAGACTTTCCCTTTACGGCAGCCTCCAAAGCTTTTATTAATTCGGCTTTTCTTCAAGACATCCTCAAAGCTGTGGACTGGTCTAATGACTCAACTTTCAAGCTATTCTACTTCAAACCTATCTCTCACCCTACTTATGATCTTATTTAACTTTAAACTAGCAAATATGAAGTCTCTAGTCCAGTAATAACATTTTAGATGATCCTAGCCTTGTGAAGGTATAATCATGATTTTTTTAAGGACACAGAGATTAATATTTTCCCTCCCTATCTACTTAAAGATTACCCTACCCAAATTACTGTTTGAATATCTCTAATGTTTGCTCTTCATTCTTAAGAGAATCCCATCTGAACTCCTAGTTAAACATCAACAACGCAGGATGTATAACCCAAGTAACAACTGGCTGTATCTCGTCGCTCTCTACAAGTCAAAGATCATCATCTCCAAGTGTTATTCCCTACCTGGTTCCAGTTTACAGAACAGCATACTTCTTCCTTTAGGAATTCTCTTTCTGGATGGAATTCTTTGCTCTTCTATTCTGCATTATATGCTTTACTGCTGACTTATATAATTTTTCCCCCTTTAGACATCAAAGAAATGGGAACTTTATTATACTGGACTCCTTTTATGGGCTATGGTATTCCTGGATTGGTAGTTATTCCTAGCACCTAACTGTTTATTTCATTGGTTAACTTTCAGCCATGATTTTGGGCTTTTCATTAACTGTTTATGTACCTTTAATCTTTGCTGCTGTATTTTTAGTAAAGAAAGAGAAAAGCAAATATTTGTCTCTGTGTCCTTATTAAAAACATGATTATACCTTGACAAGGCTGGAGTAATCTAAAATTGTTCTATTATGTCAATCAAGCTTAGAAATGGTAATCTTTCCTCACAGATTCGCGTACTAAGTGGTTTATATATGTTACAGCTTTTTTCATTATAATTGGCTGTAATTTCTGTTAATTTAGCATATTACTACTATACATTTTAGAATGTGATTGATTAACTATGTGATATGCAAATCAAATATGCCTCATTCTATAGGCTTTTTTTCATGACTTAGCTAGCGATGCATATTTTAGGCTACTGTATTCTTTCTGACATATAATGCTGCTGTTTTCATCCTATGCTGGTGGTTTTAAACATTACGTTATATACACAGCATAAATAATTATATGCTATATAGTATCTCTTAGGATCAACTGTATCAAATCCATTTTAATGGTTTAGCGATATGTCAATTAAGTATGCCTTAATCACACAGGCTCTTTTATGACTAGGCAAACAATGTATATATTTTGATATAGCCACTATTTCTGAAATATAACGGTCAATGTTTAAGGCTATACTTTGACCTCTTTGTAATATATTATCTTGTTATGCTGAAACATAAGGAGTCTTTTAATTTTGCAGTTCCAAGATTGTTATATTTGTTGCCATTTTGTATTGGGTCCAATTCATGTAAATTACAATTTCCTTAGATGTTATAGGCTTCTTGAAGTATGGGATGGGTTTGAAAGCGCTCTAAGGGGCTGATTTATCATGTGTCAGGCGGACATGATCCGCTGTAGCAGATCATGTCAGCCCCACATCGATAAATGCCAATAGCATACACTGTCAGCATTTATCATTGCACAAGCATTTTGTGTGAAAGCATTTTGTGCTTGTGCAATACTGCCCTCTGCACATTCATGGCCAATCGGCTGCTAGCAGGGGGTGTCAATCATCCCGATCGGATTCGATCGGGATGATTGCTGTCCGCCACCTCAGAGGTGACGGACAAGTTAAGGAGAAGTGGTCTTAAGATGCGGGGGTAGATTGCAGCTGCTTGATAAATCTACCCCAAAATGTCAACAGCTAGCAGTGGTAATTTTATACCTGAGGAAGGGGTCAGAACCCTGAAACACATAGTTTTTGCAACTGTAGTCTGGTCAGGCAAGTGCTTGCTGTTTTTGCTTTGCATGTTTTTTTAAACAATTTCCTTTTTATACTGTTTATTGCTGTTTATTTAATTGTGCAAGTGTATCATATTGTCAAGTACTATATATGACTTTGGGCTGTATGTAAGGATTGTACCTTAGCTATATTATATGTCAAATAGATGTTTAACTTCCAATAAACTTCTCTATTTAAACGATTTGGTTTTACAATTTTGTGGGAGTCACTCATTCTAGCTGTAGCACTGACCTTGTAAGTCTATTGTACTTTTTTAGATAGCAGCTACTTCTAGTTTCTTTGGATAGTAACTATTTTTAGCTTTTTTTAAAACTTTTATTGACACTAGTTTGTGTTTATATTGAATTAAAGTGTTTGGATTTTTTTTTCAAGCACTTGGTGGTGCTCTCATATAAGATATATATATATATATACAGTATCTCACAAAAGTGAGTACACCCCTCACATTTTTGTAAATATTTTATTATATCTTTTCATGTGACAACACTGAAGAAATGACACTTTGCTACAATGTAAAGTAGTGAGTGTACAGCCTGTATAACAGTGTAAATTTGCCGTCCCCTAAAAATAACTCAACACACAGCCATTAATGTCTAAACCATTGGCAACAAAAGTGAGTACACCCCTAAGTGTAAATGTCCAAATTGGGCCCAATGTATTAATATTTTGTGTTGCCACCATTATTTTCCAGCACTGCCTTAACCCTCTTGGGCATGGAGTTCACCAGAGCTTCACAGGTTGCCACTGGTGTCCTCTTCCACTCCTCCATGACGACATCACAGAGCTGGTGGATGTAAGAGACCTTGCACTCCCCCAACTTCCATTTGAGGATGTCCCACAGATGCTCAATAGGGTTTAGATCTGGAGACATGCTTGGCCAGTCCATAACCTTTACCCTCAGCTTCTTTAGCAAGGCAGTGGTCATCTTGCAGGTGTGTTTGGGGTCATTATCATGTTGGAATATTGCCCTGTGGCCCAGTCTCTGAAGGGAGGGGATCATGCTCTGCTTCAGTATTTCACTGTACATGTTGGCATTCATGGCTCCCTCAATGAACTGTAGCTGTGCCGGCAGCACTCATGCAGGCCCAGACCATGACACTCCCACCACCATGCTTGACTGTAGGCAAGACACACTTGTCTTTGTACTCCTCACCTGGTTGCCGGCACACACCCTTGACACCATCTGAACTAAAAAAGTGTATCTTGGTCTCATCGGACAACAAGACATAGTTCCAGTAATCCATGTCCTTAGTCTTCAGCAAACTGTTTTCAGGCTTTCTTGTGCATCAGCTTTAGAAGAGGCTTCCTTCTGGGATGACAGTTATGCAGACCAATTTGATGCAGTGTGCAGCGTATGGTCTGAGCACTGACAGGCTGACCCCCCACCCCTTCAACCTCTGCAGCAATGCTGGCAGCACTCATACGTCTATTTCCTAAAGACAACCTCTGGATATGATGCTGAGCACGTGCACTCAACTTCTTTGGTCGACCATGGCGAGGCCTGTTCTGAGTGGAACCTGTCCTGTGAAACTGCTGTATGGTCTTGCCCACCGTGCTGCAGCTCAGTTTCAGGGTCTTGGCAATCTTCTTATAGCCTAGGCCATCTTTATGTAGAGCAACAATTTTTTTTTCAGATCCTCAGAAAGATTTTTGCCATGAGGTGCCATGTTGAACTTCCAGTGACCAGTATGAGAGAGTGTGAGAGCGATAACACCAAATTTAACACACCTGCTCCCCAGTCACACCTGAGACCTTGTAAAACTAATGAGTCACATGACACCGGGGAGGAAAATGGCTAATTGGGCCCAATTTGACATTTCCACTTAGGGGTGTACTCACTTTTGTTACCAATGGTTTAGACATTAATGGCTGTGTGCTGAGTTATTTTGAGGGGACATCAAATTTACACTGTTATACAGGCTGTACACTCACTACTTTACATTGTAGCAAAGTGTCATTTCTTCAGTGTTGTCACATGAAAAGGTATAATAAAATATTTACAAAAATGTGAGAGGTTTACTCCTGGCAGTTGTGGCTGAAATTTTAGTTGGTCTACCTGACAGTGGTTTGGTTTCAACAGAACCCCTCATTTTCCACTTCTTTATTAGAGTTTGAACACTGCTGATTTGCATTCTCAATTCCTTGGATATCTTTTTATATCCCTTTCCTGTTTTATACAGTTCAACTACCTTTTCCCGCGGATCCTTTGACAATTCTTTTGCTTTCCCCATGACTCAGAATCCAGAATCATCAGAGCAGCGCTGGATGAAAGATGCAAGGGTCTGTCAGGAGTCCAGAAACTGATTAACCTTTTATACACACACACTAATTACAAGAAAACAGATCACAGGTGAGGATGGTTACCTTTAATAGCCATTCAAAGCCCTTTGTGTCAACTTGTGTGCATGTTGTCAGGCCAAAATCACCAGGGTATGTAAACTTTTGATCAGGATCATTTGGGTAGTTTCTGTTGTCATTATGATTTAAAAAGAGTAAACAATTGATTGATAATAAATGGCTTCAGCCAAACACTAACCATGAGTGAAAGAAAAGTTTTTGCGTTATCATTCATATTCTCTGAAAAATGGGCAAGAAATCATGTAAACTTATGAGCACAACTATATATATAATATATATAATCATATATATGTGTGTATGTATATATGTATATATATATATATATATATATATATATATATATATATATAGATATATAGGGCTCATATACCATATTGTTTTGAATTGCATTGTACCAAATAATAAAGAAAACTTGACATAATTTATTAACTAACACTGTAGTCATAGCTAAAGAGCCATACAAATAAAATAATACCAAACCACTTGTGCTATTATAACTAGGGAAGTCAAAAAACTAGATCTTTACCTGCTCCTTAGAGGGAAGCCTGGTGGTGTCACTCCCTGGAGCATGTCACCCGGGGGCTGTCCGCACCCCCCTAGTGATGCCACTGCTCACTCAAGACAGAACAATAATAGTTCTGCCTTGGTTATCTTTTATTTATTTATTGTTAGCCCTGTATGGTTCTTCAGCATGTGTTAGTATATTAAATAAAGATAATTATAATTTACTGTGCTAAAACAATGCATAGAGCAAAATGTACATTGTTAATATAAATCTTCATAATGACTGATTTTCTTACCTAATCCTTCTTAATAATAAATGCTTAGAAATATTACACCATGGAGACTCACGATACAAATAGACATACTCACACCAGGAAATTAATTTACTAATAAAATGGACCTTTTAACTATGAATTAAAAATTAAAGGGTTTAGAGAAATTCCAACTGTGTGGAAACTAGCACAACACCATTAATAGCTTACAAAAGAAAAATATATAGAGCACAAGCCACAAATCATGGTAACAAGTTTAGTAAAAAAAAAAAAAATACATGCAAGTATATATATATATATATATATATATATATATATATATATATTCACTATTGGTGGTGTTTCAGACAAAATCAGCTATTTCAAATGACAAATTAAAGGTAAAGAATTTATTAGTAAATAATATTATGTCAATAGTTAGACATAAAACAACATTATCCTAAATACTCATACACAAATGAACATGAAAGAGGGGAAATATAACCTGACACATGTCTCTGCTCTAGTGCATTACTTCCTTAGAGACCAATTTAACCCCTTCGCTACTGGGAATTTCAGAGATAAATCTTTATATATATATATATATATATATATATATATATATATATATATATATAAAGAATAATTATCACATTCCACAAAGACCTGTAGCTTTCTAGCTGTAGCAACTAACATAAAATTTGTTTATTGGTATCCTCTAATTCAGCTAAGTCCAAACATATTTATTTGTATTATTTTTCATCATGGTAAGGTCTTTTCCTGCAGCTATGTCTAAAATGATACAATGGGCTAACTCTCATTTGTTATAACAGAACGTCCCAAATTCTTAAAATTAACCCCCAACTACATATATATTTCTAAAGTAGGCAACCCAAGGTATTGATCTAGACCCATTTTATATATTTGATGCCACTATTTGGCCTGTAAATACAATTATATAAAAAACATTGTTAACTTTTTTGCAAACTTTGGGCTTCTCACTGAAATAACTTACACACAACTACAGTGGTCATATGGTAAATGGTTGTAAAAACTTCTCTGGGGGAGGCGGGGCGTAGTCGTGCAGGTCCATGGCTGCACTGTAAAACAGCTCCGTAGCCTTTCATCCCTACATGGCTTCCATTGAGCCTAAGTACAAGCAACAAATTTGTGAATACCGACACCGGAACTCCGGCAGCACGTTATAGGAGCAAAATCAAACTGGCAGATCAGGATAACCCCCGGTGAGAGAGTTACGAGCGCCATATTGCCGACCAGAACTGACACGCAAACGAGTAGTAAGTTCATTGTATAACCCACATGAATAGCGAACACATTTTAGCAAGCAAGGACAATACTCAACAAATAAAAACTTGTGGGCAAGAAGGAGCGTGCGGGTCTATGATAAGATATAATTCTAAATTTTACTGAGTTCCAATAATGCTCCGTATGGCTCCCATGTTATGTACACGGCCACGTGATTTCCCAAAAAGAATTGCTGCACACTGAATTCAGCAGGTATATCAGAAGAATACTACCCTATATCTGTTAAATGTTACAACTATAGGATTACAGCACTGCAAAACACGGAACACAAATAGCGCATGTTTTGTGAAGATATACCTAAGGCAGATTACAGTAAACATATACCGCAGCGGCACAGTAATAATTATGAACGCAAAGTAGAAGGAATATAACTAATCCCAGAAATAAAGAAATAACTTTGCTCAGACTCTTGGCTTATCAAAATAAAATAACTCTCAATCCTATATCTGGCACTATGATTACAAGGGCCCATAATTGAAGTAGGGTGTATGAACTTTTTCACCATTTTTGTTAATGGCAACAAGGAGATCATCCAGATCAGGCAAGAAAATAACGCCCGCAAAGCATAACTCACTAAGTGCCTTTTTCAAACCTGCAAACACACCTACAACAACTAAGCTGGACACAACTACTACCAAGTCATACAAAATGGATTCTTCAGCAGAAATTAATCTATCACCTCAGCCGTTAGATCAACTTTCTCAGATCCAAACTACGATTGCCTCTCTTCCATCTAAAAGTGATATAATGGACTTAAAATTGTTTATCAAAAATGAAATATCCACACTGAGAAAGGATATGTCTGAAATGAGTTCAAAACTAGACTACTTAGAGGAAGGCCAGGAACATCTGGAAACCCAAGTCAGCGATACCATACAACATATTAATTGCCAGGAGGCAATTATACAATCTCAACAAACAAAAGTCGAAGACTTGGACAATCAAAGTCGTCGCAGTAACCTGCGAATTCGAGGAATATCTGAAGAAATTACCCAAGACAAGTTAATTTCTCATTTGTTCTGTTCTTTAAGCAACTGGTCCCTACTTTGGAGCTATCTGAAACAACACTCAAAAGAGCTCATAGGGCCCTTAGACCGAAACCCACTGGGCCCAGCCCGCCTAGAGATGTGATCATGAAGTTTACCCATTTTACAGTAAAAGAAACTATTTGGAAACAGGCACGAAGTCAACAATCAATCCTGTTTCAAGGCCAAAGTCTTCAAGTCTATCAGGACATATGTCCGGCTACCATTGAAAAACGACGATCTCAACGCTTTATTACTACTATCTTACAGGAACATAAGATAAAATACCGTTGGGGCTTTCCTTTTAGTCTCCAAATACAAAAGGACGGTAAATATATCATATATAGAGACTTAGAAGATCTAGACCTAAAATCTAAAAGCCTCGACATCACTTTTCCAACGCCGAACGTACAGGAAATCTTCAAAAGAAGATAGCAATCACGACAACCCCCCTAGACCCCAAAGGGCTACGTGGTCTAGGATATCGAGACGACACAAGAAGGATTCCTTAACTAACTGAATTTTCTTAACAGTTCATATTGGACTTACAAAAACCCTCAAGCTGAATCCACAGGACAGTCAGGTCGTATGATTGCCTCTACAACTACTTTTATATTGTTTATTGACTGTATTTGAATGTTTCATTAGTCAAAATGAGGAAGATCCTATATATCTCTGATATCTTTAACAACGTGAAAAATATCAGAATAAGCTTAGTGCATGTAAAAATGATAAATATGGTTAATACTCTAAGATTTCTCTAATATTAACAGTTCTGCTAGAATGCTTGAAAAATAACGTTTTAAATAACAATTTTGTATTGATATTAGTGATATTTCCTTTTAATGTCTTTGGATAATACATGTCACCCTCACCAAAAGGCTGCGGTGATTTTCTACATATCTTGGTTAACGTTAGATATAGGAATAAGTACCTATCTAGAGTTATAATGGGTACATTATCCTCGATATTTAAGTATACATTTTAATTAGAGTTTCAAATATTTAGAATCTAACCCCAAGCTATATAATTGAACTTGGAGGTAAATGTTCATCTATTCTAACTAAACTTAAATAGACATGGTACAAAGTTTACGTTATATGCTATGTGATTTTACTGCAATGGAGGGAGAAACGCACCCTCAAAGTTTTACTTTCTATAGGCAATGTTATTGTTTGGTTATATTTTGTTTTATTATGTTCTTTCTTCCCTAGACACTATTAAAGTGTTATCACTCCGTTATTCTATACTTTCTTTTCCTTTTCCTGCCTGTACTGATACTGACCCCCAATGGTCTTTACGTAGACACTCTAATAGCTTCAATATATATCCTAATGCCTGATAATTCAAGTAGAAAAGCAACCCTGAACTCAATGCGCATTCAAACCATAAATGCAAAGGCTTAAATATCCCTTCAAAAAGAACCCATGCCTTACATGATTTTAATAGATGTAAATCGGATTTGATCTTTATACAGGAAACACACTTCCGAAAAGGAAGAGAACCACTTACATTTACAATTAAATTCGGCAATTGCTATTATGCATCTCACCCTAAATCTAAAAAATATGGAGTTGGCATATTAATATGGAAAAATATCCCTTTTAGTGTAATAAAAACCATTAGAGACAAAACGGGTAGAAACATTATATTGGTAGGTTTGCTTTATGGTTGACCAGTTACGCTATCCATCTATACTCCCAACACCAAGCAAGCTCATTTTATCAAAACTGTTACTAACCTTATCCTAGAACACCAGAAGGGTATACTAATACTATGTGGCGATCTCAATATGCCTCTTGATCCGTTATTGGATTGTTCCTCCAAGGGTACATCAGTTCCTATATCTCAAATAACTCGCACTCAGAAATGTTTAGAAGCACTAACAGTAAAAGATTTATGGAGAACTCATTATCCATTTAAAGAGGATTACACATTATTTTCTCATCCACACAAGCAATATTCTAGAATTGATTATATTTTCACTGACATAACAGGCTTATCACTCTTTACCTCTACCATCATCATTCCCATATTATGGTCGGACCATGCGTCTGTTCTTGGAACTTTCGCATGGCCATCCAAGCCCATACATGATTATGTTTGGAGATTGGATGAAGTATTATTGGCTGATCCCGCTATTTCCAATCAAATATCGGAACTAATTCTAAACTACTTTATATGTAATAACGCCTCAGATGTATCCCCAATTAATATTTGGGAAGCCCACAAATGCGTAATAAGGGGGGAACTAATGGCTATTAAGGCATCACTTAATAAACAAAAACGAATATTTTTAACAAACCAATTAGCTATAATAGAAAAATTAGAAACCCAACATAAGTTAGACCCTGATAACCAGATATTGAGTGTTTCACTCCAATCTGAGCAACATAAACTAGCATCCTACTTAAATAAAGAACATAAAAGGCAAGCGCTTAAACTACAACAATTGAATTATGAAGGGCGTAATAAAGCAGGTCGGTCCTTGGCGCGGCTTCTCAAAATAAAACAAAAGAAAAATTTTATCCTACGCATTAATGATGATAACAATAAAACCCATTCCTCCACTGCCGCTATCTCCCGTACTTTCAGAACTTACTTCCAAAATCTCTACAATCTTAGACCTGTCTCCGAACTTACCACACCCCTACGAGATATAAAATTAGCCGAAATTAATACATATCTTTCTGGACTTAACTTGCCCCATCTTTCTACTAACCAACAGTCACAATTGGAAGATCCCATATCGGCTGAGGATATCAAATTAGTTATTAAGGATCTTTCCTCTGGGAAATCTCCGGGTCCGGATGGCTTTAGCAACCGATACTACACGATTTTTCAAGAGGAATTAATTCCCCAACTCGTTACCCTATTCAGACACATTGATAACTCTAAACAATTTTCTCCCAGTTCACTCGAAGCCCATATCACTTTGCTCCCTAAACCGAAAAAATCCCTCACCCACCCATCGCATTTCCGCCCAATACCATTAATAAATACAGATGTGAAGATTTACGCGAAAGTAATGGCAAACAGATTAAATTTAATCCTCCCAGATCTAATTCACCAGGATCAAGTGGGCTTTGTCCCCAAAAGAGAGACAAAAGACAACATGGTCAGGGCCCTCCATTTAGTTCAACACATGCAGGATAGAGAGATCCCTGGGATACTCCTATCCATAGACGCAGAGAAGGCCTTTGACCATGTTGGATGGGACTTTCTCTGAGCTACCCTGGTTAGGATGGGCCTCGGGCCCAAAATTATAGATAGGATTTTTGCTTTATATTCCCACCCAAACGCTAAGTTGTTAATTAATGGCACACTCTCTAAACCATTTACAATAACTAATGGCACTCGTCAAGGATGCCCCCTATCTCCCCTATTGTTTGCGTGTTTTATAGAAACACTGGCAACTAAAATTAAACAAAACCCGTTAATTAGAGGTGTTCAGGTCGGGTCACAAAAATATGTTATGTCCCTTTTTGCAGATGACATTTTGTTTTCTATCACGGACCCAGAGATTTCGCTACCCAACTTAATGCAAGAATTCCAAACCTTCCAAGAGTTGTCCAACTTCGCAATAAATACTTCTAAATCTGAAGTCTTAAATATCAACCTAGATACCTCCGCTAGAGAAAGAGTAAAAAAACTAATCCCATTTATATGGCAATCCCAATCCCTAAACTATCTGGGAATAGAATTAACCACTTCCATGGAACAGACCTTCAAACTGAACTATCTACCAATTCAAAACACTATTATAAGAGACCTGTCTTCGTGGCTTTCTAAGAAATTATCTTGGATGGGTAGGATAAATGTCCTAAAAATTAATGTCTTTCCAAGACTTCTGTATATTCTCCAAACCAATCCCACTCCCTAAAAATTACATTCCTAATATTCAGAAGGCCTTTGGCGACTTTGTATGGCGTAAACGTCCCCCTAGGATAAATGGTAAAATTATGCAAACTCCAAAAACTCAAGGAGGTCTAGGCGTCCCTAATTTAATAAAATATCGTCAGGCCATCTTTTTACAAAGAATTACTGATTGGTGTACTCATTACGAACATAAAAGATGGGTTCAATTAGAACATACCATGTCCAATGCAGAACACCTGGGTAGGTTGTGCTGGAGACTGGATTTTACAAACTTAATATCAGACTCCGTCTCACCTATAATAACGGAAACATTTAGAATATGGAATACTGTCCTAACAACACATACTTTCATCTCATCTAAACCATCTCCACTTACCTCAATCCTGGATAATGGAGAATTGAATCTAGAGACACAACTCACCAGGGAAACCCCAAATTCATACTATAGAGATATCCCGCTATATTTTCTAATATCGAATGAAAAAATATTGCCCCAATCAGAATTAATAGCCAAGGGATATGACCTTTTCCAAAATTGGTACACATACACTCGGGTGCACCATTTCGTTACGACTCATAAGTACTCCAACAATATGGTCAGACCTTTGACCAACTTTGAACGCCTCTGTATTAGAATTCCCCTTACATCGCACACCCTCTCCTCAATATACCATATATTAACATATAATTTGCCTGGTTATATACCCCCTTTCTGGAAAGATGGGAAAAAGAGCTAGGAATCATAATATTGCCGAAAACTAGTGCCCTGATTTTTCAAAACGTTACTAAAACTTCAATCTCGCTCTCCATGCAAGAGTTAAACTTAAAATTAATACATAGATGGTATCTCTCCCCGGTTAAACTAAACAGACTATATCGACAAAAATCTAAGTGCTGCTGGAGATGCGGCCATGGCCATGGAAACTTAGCTCATATGTGGTGGTGGTGCAATGTAGTTCAAAATTACTGGAGACAAATTATTGGCGAAATAGAAAAAATACTTAAGACTCAACTCCCATTAGACCCCACGATATGGTTATTGAGTAAACCCCCCAAAATCAAAACCAAACCTGAACTTGGTTTGGTTCCGGTTCCGGTGGGAGGAGCTAGCGCGGCACGAGGAACGCTGAGTGCTGCTGCGGAGAGCTCGAATTGCACCAACCCCTGCTTCCAGCCCGTTGCTGCAGGCTATCGGCCTGCCTAGGGCGCTTGCACTAGATCACTGGTGCACAGTTCGGAGACCTGGAACAAGCCGACTGGCTCGGTCGCTGGAGCCTGACACGTAGTACCGCTGTTTCTGCTGTTCCTGCTAAAACTATTGCTTGTCTGGAGGTCCGCCGTAAGAATTAGCCCTGGTGGCTCTATAGAAAGTCCTGCTGGATGTAAGCTCTGTATGGGAGGCTGACAAGTTGAGCAGTATTTCTCGGCGGAGGGAAGGAGCAGAAGCTTACAGAAACCCCCTGGCTACGGGTAAGACAGCACTGGATAAGGTCTTTCCTGGTAAAGACCGAGGTAACACGCAGAGGACATGCTTGGGGAAATCGCCCAGAGCTGATACATCACGGTTTGCCAATTTCTTGTGCTATTCGATCTACAGACTGTAAGTAGAGACTTTGGTACTTATAAGTGATTGATCTACAATCTGTAAAGCAGAGACTTGGGTACCTGTAATCGAAGTCGCTGCCTGGGAAAAGTTTTCAGAACTTTCAGAGTTACTTTGCATCACAGTCCTTTTAATCAAAAAGGTTCCCGCACACAAGTAATCTTTCCCTAAAAGTTATTCCAAGGGAAGGGGAAAGCTGACGTTAAGGGAAAGGAAGAAAAGGGGGGAAAATTAGGGAGGAAAAACCCTATACTGACTCACATATCATCCAATGTTGGGACACACATCCCTGCTACCGCTGTATAAGCCGGAGGGCACAGGTTCTCACCCCCTTTCCTTTTGGTGACAACTTTGACACAGCAGCTTATAGAGCTTATACACTTTTAAACTATGCTAGCAAGCTGTGCCCTGGATCCCCAACTGTGAGGGCTAAAGGAAGGGACGAGTGCCTTATATCTGCAAAACAGATCCCAATACAATACCCCACAAGTAATTAAGAATTGGACTCACAAGGACATGTCCTATGAATATATCCCCCAGAATTAAAGGGAAAGAAAACGGAAAAAGGGAAAAGAAAAGAAAAAAAAAAACCTGTTGAAAAGTGTATATAATATCTTTATTTGTATAGCAACAGGCATATGGTTAAAGAGAGGATATATGATCTTTTTATAAAAACGCAGTGTATTGTCTCTCCTGCAAATTTTCCTGTTTAGCCTGATATATTGCAATACTGTTGTTTGTTGTATTTAGGTATCCTTCGGTAATATATTAAGGAATACAGACCCTATTCTAATTGCCACAAGAGATAAAGAAGGAGGTCCCTGATGGACTCGTATTGTTACCTGTAAATAACACCTGTTTACTACATAGTAGCATCATTTAGTATTATAATTTTAAGTAGTAAATGGGTAAACAGAGGTGTTAATAGAACATATAAGAGTTTAACATAAAGTGTATAGGCATGTTTGATCTGTAGAACTTGTTTATGTTATTTGTATAACAGTAGCACCCTCCTTAAAAAGGGGGAGAAGAGAAGGGAAGAGGAAAAGGAACCTCACACACTATTACACTTAAACTTGTCCTATTGGGCGACATGATTGGCTAGGAAGACACTCGCTTCACTCCCCCTTTTTTTTTTTTTTTCCTTCCCCCGCACTAAGGACATTTGTATGATCACATTTGCACCGGGCAGAGATTAAGTAATATCACCACACTAAATTCACTTTTTCACTTAAGCATTGGAATTTATGGGGTTATGCCCGCCCCGGTTTGTAACTAAATTCCCCCACTGCACTCTTTTTTTCAGATTAAATGCACATGGATAAATTTATCACAAACTTTAAAGCCAACTCGCCAATCATGCCCCCCAAATCGAAAGACAAAAAACCACGTACATCTGATGTACATACAGACACTGTAAATGAACCAACACTACATAGACTTGATACTCAACCATTAGTCAATCAGATGTCGGATCTCTTTCTGCCACAATTTGAGTTGTTAAAAACCCAAATGACTGACATAATGTCAGAATTTAAACAGTTTTCTAATCGACTCACAGAAGTTGAAAATAGGGTATCGGCAAACGAGGATACACTATATAAGCAGGAACAAAATATAGATGCAAACACTGAAACCCTGAAAGTGCTCCAAGCAAAAATGCATGAGTTAGAAGATCGCTCGAGGCGAAATAACCTCAAAATAATTGGCCTCCCCGACAACGGGGACTATGTAGATCTAATTCACTTCTCAAATACAACTCTCCCCATGGCTGTTGGTATCTTACAGAAAGATATCCCAATACCAGTAGAAAGGGCACATAGGCTGGGGCCAATTAGGGATGCTATAAATGATAAGAATTATAACAGACCAGTAATGGTTAAATATCTCAACTTCCAGGATAAGATGAATATCTTAAAACTCTATAGAAAGATGGAGAACTTATATATTGGTCAAAGCAAAGTCTTAATTTTTCAAGACTATTCCAGTGAGACCGCCTCTAAAAGAAAAGAGTTAGCCCCATATTGTACTAAACTGATCAATGCTGGCTTCAAGGCTAGACTCGTTTACCCTGCTAAAATTGTAATAGAGGAACAAGATGGTAAATGCACCCTCAACAATGTGTCAGAAGCAAGGGAATTTTGTAAAAATAAGAAAGTTATATGGTAAAAATTGCAGACAATGATAAGCTAAATTAGAAGCATACACGAGTATTATGTGTTTTTTTATTTTTAAACTGTGTGTTAGCCGGCTGCGGCTAATAATGTTGAGCTGTTTTGAGATGTCTAAACTAGCAATTCACCTGCAGCTCAGGGATCTGAGTTCTGTCTTCTGTCTTTCTTTTCTATCCTTTTTTTTTTTTTTTTTTTTCTCCCTTCGCCCTCTCTCTCTCCTACAGTCCATCTCTCCTTCTTGGTCTACCCCCCTATTAGTATGAATATGGTATATCATTATGATACTTCTGACACCCCAGCACAATGATAGATAAACTAAAATGTCTCTCTTGGAATGTTGGCGGAATAACATCTCCCAGTAAAAGGAAAATAGTTATCAAACAACTTGCTAGACATAAACCAGATATTGTATGGTTGCAGGAGACACATTTAAAGAGAGTAGAGATGGAGAAGTTTAAATGCAAATGGATAGGTAAGGTCATCTCGTCAGATTGTTCCAGGAGAAGGAAGGGGGTCGCTTTTCTTATTAACAAAAATTTACAACATAGCATTCAGAATATTCAAATTGATACACATGACAGGTGGCTAATTTTACATATCGAGATTGCTGGGGTTCGATATGTTCTGTGCAATATATATGGGCCTAACAATATAGACCAGGCCTTCTGGGATGATATTATTATCAAACTATCACCCAACTTAGATCAGAAAATTATAGTGGCGGGCGACTTCAATCTGACCCCTATGTCTGTCCTCGATAGATTTACACCTAAACAGTATATCCCCCCTCTTAAAAAAACGCACTTATTTTGTCAGATCTGTAAAAATCTTAAACTACATGATATTTGGCGTATCCAACACCCCGATACCAAATTATACACCTGTGAATCTAAATCCCATGGATCTTTCTCTCGGATTGATTTTTTTTTAATTTCTAGTCCCCTTCTTAAAGTCAGAAGTAAAGCTCAGATAAATGATATTGTAATCACTGATCATGCTATAATCTCCCTCGAAATGGAACTTCGACCTTCTCTAGCAGAAGCAACTAACAATTTCTATTTCCCAAAACATCTAATAAACAATATCTCGTTCCAACGTTGGATATGTCATAAATGGCAAGAATATAGCTCTGACAATTATTTGCACGTAGATAAACCAGAAATTTTTTGGGAAGCCGCAAAGGCATTCCTACGGGGACAGATTAAAGCCTATATGGTTACAGCTAAAAAGAAATACATTGCACGTGAGCTACAGCTATCAAACACAGTCACGAACGCTTACAGAAACTACGTAATCACACCACTAAAGAAATTTTGGGACAAATATAAGATGGCTAGGCAAGATAGGGACCTCTTCTTAAAATCTAAGTTGACCATGGAAGAAATGAGAATGAATGCCCTTTACACAGGACATTATGGTAAATCCGCAAAATACCTTGCCAGACTTGACAAAGTTAGGAAAAAGAATAACACGATTGAGCAGTTAGTAGTGGGTGTTAAGAACTATACAGCATTGACGGATATCAAAAATGTGTTCCTTGATTATTATCAGAAGATATATACTGCCAAAACAATTGACCCAGAGGACAGCATGAGGTTCTGGAATAGTATCTCATGTCCAGTAGCCCCTCCTGATCAGATAGAAGTATTGAATCTACCCATAACAACTCTGGAAGTTACAAAAGCTTTAGAGGAAGCTAAACTAGGTAAGGCCCCTGGTCCAGATCAATTACCTGCTGAGTTTTACAGATTACTTAAAGATGAGATTGTGCCTATCCTAACCCTGCTGTTTAATGAGTATTATGTCAAAAAAAGGCCATGTCCAGATTCTTCTCGGCGTCAATCATCACCCTTATTCTTAAAAAGAATAAAGACCCTTCAGACCCTGGTTCATATAGACCGATTTCTCTACTGAATGTAGATTATAAACTGCTCACAACTATTATTGCTAATAGACTCAAAATCGTATTACAGGAGATCATTCACCCAGATCAGTCAGGCTTTATGATGGGCAGATCTCCAACAAAAAACATTCGTAGAACATATATGATTCTCGAACACCTATGGAATAAACTCCATGAAAACAAAGTAACATGTAAACAAGATTTTGCTATGGTGATGATTGACGCCGAGAAGGCTTTTGATTCTATTATTTGGCAGCATCTTCACAACTCTTTGTTTAACTTTGGTTTCTCTGGAAACATAATTCATTTTGTGAAAGCCATTTATAATTTCCCCATCTCCACGATTCTGGTTAACGGTAGCCAAACCGCGTCTTTTAAACTAGAAAAAGGCACACGACAGGGCTGCCCTCTCTCCCCCCTGCTTTTTAACATTGCAATAGAACCTATGGCAATATATCTTCGCAAAGAAATCTCAGGCATAAAATTGGGTCCCCAAATGTGTGTACTTTCTCTATACGCCGACGATCTACTACTCTACTTCAGTCTAATATCTGGCTATAAAGTAAATACTCTTAAATCAGAGATACTATGGGTTCATAAACACAAGGAGAGCTTCCACCAACATAATTTCAGAGAAGTGGAAAGTTTTAGATATTTGGGAATCCAATTACATAGAGATCCTGCGCTATGGTATAAACTCAACTATACAGCTTTCTTTGCTAATATTACACATAGAATACATCGCTGGTCCCTATTCCCACTCTCACTAACTGCCAAAATAATGCTCATTAAATCTATTCTCTTTCCCCAGTTACTGTATATAATGAACAATTTGCCGCTATTTATTCTGGATAAAGATATTAAGTTCTTCAATAGCGCGTGTGCGGGTCTTATCTGGAACAAAGGTAGGCATATGCTCTCTATTAGAAAGCTCTCTCAAGCCAAGGAATTTGGAGGCCTTGCATTCCCGGATATTAAGACTTATAATATAGCCATACTGGCACGATTTGGAGTAGACTGGCTACTCGCTGCTGACTATCTAACAAATAGTAAAGCGGAGGAGGAGCTTATTAAGCCATTCTCCCTTATAGCGGCCTTACACTGCCCTCATAGACGACTCCCTGAAAAAATTAAAACATTAGCCAGTATTTCTAATACTGTTAAAGCATGGCAGCAACTCTGTTCACGGTTAATGATTAACTTCCATATATCCAGCTTCCTTCCTATCAGAGGTAATCCAGAGTTTCAGCCAGGATTTCAATACACAATATATGACGGCTGGGCTAGTAAGGGCCTAACCTCGATAGTACAATTATTAGATGAGGGATTTGGGGTACGCACGTTTGAGAATATTGCCACACAGCATAATCTTTCGAACAAATCCTTCTATGCATATTTACAGATCCGCCACTTTATCCAGGAAAAGCTGCAGATGGGGCCTTGGCCAGGGAAATATGATAGGGTTGGAGACTATATTAACTCATATAGTCAGGGGAAGCACTCAATCTCGTTATTGTACAAAATACTGCTCGCAAAACAAGGCCAGCTAATCATGGAACAATGTTCAGCATACTGGGCTAGACATTTTGACGAAATAATTAATAAAAGCATTAAATGGGTGAACGACGCACCCCTTCCCTTCTCCTGGAAGGAATATCACCTAAAACTTCTCAATAACGCATATATTTCACCCAAAAGACATGCCCGCTGGTCATCAGAACTGCAAGGACAGTGCTATAAATGTAAATCTTCTCGAGCAAATTTATTTCACTGTTTTTGGTACTGTCCAAAAATAAATCAGCTTTGGCGTAAAGTAAACTACTGGTTAAATAAGAATATACAGGAGCCCTTTTCATTTGATTTAAAAAAAATCTTTTTTATGGTACCAGATTCAGTATCCCATAATCTAGGTAATACCATCATCTTAATAGTTAGGAATCTAATACTGAAAAACTGGAAAAATAATAAAACCCCTCCTTTTAGTCTATTTCTCCAAGCGGTTAAAGCACAAATTATGTTTGAGCAATATAATGTTTCTAGCACAAGCGAGAAGCAAATTCAACGATTCTTTAACAAATGGCTGAAAGTAATACAGACTTATCCGCTCCCCACACAATACATACTTACCAAAGTATTTCAGAAATCTGTATATTTTGAAGGCCTAATTTTACGCAATATATTCCCTGTATCATGGTACTAATATCCATTTGTATATGACGTGGGGGGAGGGGGACGCCGGAGTAGAGAATTTACACTTCCCCCTTTTTTTTTTTTTTTTCTCTCTCTTTTTTTTCTCTTTCTTTCTTCTTTTTCTTTTCTTTTTTCTATCTGTTTTGCAAGACTTACTTACGAGAAAAGAATGTCAGCAAGATATTGAGAATATGTAAATATACAGATGTATGTTATATTTGCCATGATATGTATAATTACTTTCATTTGTTGTTTATATTTTTTTTTCAAGCATGTATCTTGTTTTTTATGGCTGACTTGAAAATAAATAATTATAAAAAAAAAAAAAACCAAACCTGAACTTAAACTTTTCTATATAATGACTAATAGCGCAAAATATCTACTGGCTAGAAATTGGAAGAATAAAGAGATCCCAACTATTCAATTTTGGATTAATAGAGTTGCCGAATTCCTCGAGCTAGAGGAATATTATTATATAAAATTCGCTAAAATGGACATCTATGGAGAAATGACATCCCTTTGGGAACATTATCTCAAGACAAGATCTAGGACCCCCCCAAATCAAACTTAATTTAATAAATTATTTTGCATTCTCTCTATTAACTCAGGGTACACACACAAACCATATAATAAACCTTTAATTCACTAAGACCGCAAATTCCATAAATAATATAGATATGCGGGCATCTCTCTCTTCCCTTCTTCTCCTCTTTCTTAATCTTTAACTTCTCTTTTTCTTAAAACTTAATCTTCTACTTATATCAAATTTTTGCTTTAGACACTTGAATATATACTGTTATATGCAAAAACCAACTAACTATGTTAAGTTTTTCTGGAAGCTGCGACTTCCACCATGTAAAACCATTTGAAATTAATAAACTTTTGTTGGAAAAAGAAAAAGAAAAAAAACTTCTCTGGGATCTCATTTGTTCAGAAATAGCAGACATGCATGGCTTTACTATGGATTTTTGATAATTAAAAGACTGCTAATTGTAGATGCGCATCACACTTCTAAAATTCCAATTGCAGGGAACCAACTGGCACCAACGAATTATCATTACAGACAGTGACCCAGGGCTTCATATGGTAAGGGAGAACGATCATGAAGGCAGATGCCCGCAGCCCACAAACAGCAACTGCATGGATATTCAACATGTCCAAAGTAGATCTATGTTATGTGGTATGCTGGGCCTTGCACCATATGATGTAGAGCTACGTTGGATTGGGCAAAGGGGTTAATATACTCCAGTTGGTAAAATTGATAATTGCGGACAGGACACATTAAAGGAAAAGATTACAGTACAATGTCGATTAAAAAAACAAAGCTTGGTTATTAGTTATATGGATCCCCAATACCAAGTAGTTGATTTGTGTCCTGCTGCTTTGTTCTTAATTTGTCTCCCGCACCCACCCATTGTGTAGGTTAAACGTGTAACCTGTGAAAATATTGAAACCCTAATGTTAACTTTGCAAACTCCCTGGTACTCATTATCCCATTTCTCTCAATTACCTCTGTGCAACTTTTAATTTGTTATGTTATTTATAAGTTTAAAGAAACATTATAATGCTAAATTAATAATTGATATAACAATGCATTTACATTAGCCTGAAAACAGTATATATATGCATTATATTAAAATTGTAGCCTCCATGAATTAATAGTGCTTAGCTTTGGCAGCACATATGCTAAAATTGAACAGCAATGGCTGCTGACTTTAGAAACATAAGATTACTTATCTAATCTATTTAGCTAATGACAGTAAGGACAGATATGAAAGTCACTAAAGATTGAAAACAATGTCTGTATGGATTATAGTAATTGTAATTGGACTTAAAAACTCTGTGAGACAGTTAAGGACCATTAAACTCAACATTTCAATAACGCATATATCTCATTAAAAGTCAAACATGATTGCAACAAACATTCATTATTTATTTTGCTTCCTTTTGCTGTAAAATACGTCTGAATATTGTACTTGTTCCACTTTCTCCCAGTGAGGTTTGGGTTAATATCTTTAGTTAATTTATCTATGAGCTTTGGTTTACCCCCTCCTCCGTCATGTTCTCTGTACTCATTTACTCTTTTAAAGTGGATTATCAATTTTGCATCATCAATCATTAGACACTGTCCAAGCATTTTACTATCACACACAACAAACTTATTCACAAAATGCATTGCCTTGGAGTAGATGATAAGATTGTTAAGTGGGTAGAATGCTGGCTTAAAGATAGAAGACAGAGGGTTTCAATTAATGGAGTACATTCAAATGAGGGGTCAGTTACTAGTGGTATTCCTCAAGGGTTAGTTCTTGGGCCTGTTTTGTTTAACATGTTCATTAGTGATACTGGATGTTGGCTCCAGGGGAAGGTGTGCTTATTTGCTGATAATACAAAAAATTGTAACAGAGTTTATGTTCCAGGGGTGGATCAAATGAGCAATGATATAAAAAAAAACTGGAGGACTGTGCAAATAAATGGGATCTAAAATGTAATATTACCAAGAGCAAAAATATGTATATATGATCCAAAAACCCAAATTATAGTCTCAATTAGTGCATTGCTGACTGTAACTAAAGAGGAATGGAACTTGGGAATTATTATTTCAGATGATTTAAAATGTGGTAATGCAGCAGTGCAGCCAGTAAGGCCAGTCAAATATTTGTTTGCATTGGGAAAGGTATTAGTAGCAGAAATAGCAAGGTTCTTATCCCACTTTACAGATCACTAGTTAAGCATCATCAGGAATATTGTGTACAGTTCTGGAGGCCATAGCTTCAGAAAGATATAAATAAACTAGAAACTGTCCAAAGGAGGGCTATTGAAATGGCACATGGTCTATTTAGATATTAGATAGAGATTAGAAAGGTATATAATTCTGTTTAAATACCTGTTAAACAAATTATTACTAAGTAACTAAGCTGAATCAGTCTTAAACTACCTTAAAGGGACATGAAACCCAAATGTTTTCTTTCATTTTTCAGATAGAGAATACAATTCTTTAAAAGTTTCCAATTTACTTCATTTATCAAATTTGCTTTGTTCTCACATTTTTCTTTGTTGAAGAGATATCTGGATAGGTTGTGTGCACATTTCTGAAGCGCGACATGACAGGGAATAGCGCAGCCATCTAGTGCTCTCGCTAATGTATAACATTGTTGCAAAACTGCTGTCATATAGTGGTGCAGACAGGTGACTGCTCCTGAACTTACCATCCTGCTTTTCAACAAAGGATTACAAGAAAACAAGGAAAATTAGATAAAAGAAGTCAATTTGATAGTTATTTACTTTTAAGGGAATAGAAGAGGGCAGGCTACCCCAGTGTTTAACCAGAAGAAAAAAAAAAACATCAAATAATATGCTAATTTGTCAAAATAAAGCTTAAGTTTTCATTGCATAATTCTTCTCAGATATTAAGGTGCATTATCATGCAGCTTACAATTTGGGGCCTATATATCAAGCTCTGTACGGAGCTTGACGCCCTGTGTTTCTGGCGAGCCTGCAGGCTCGCCAGAAACACCAGTTATGAAGCAGTGGTCTAAAGACTGCTGATCCATAACCCTGTCCGCCTGCTCTGATGAGGAATCGCCGGAATTCAACCCGATCGAGTACGATCGGGTTGATTGACACTCCCTTGCTGGCGGTAGCTTGGCCGCGAGTCTGCAGGGGGCGGCGTTGCACCAGCAGCTCACAAGAGCTGCTGGTGCAATGCTGAATACGGAGAGCGTATTGCTCTCCGCATTCAGTGATGTCTGTCGGACATGATCCGCACTGTGCACCAGGGCCCTCTCTTGAGTAAGTCCACTACTGTGTATGGTTAATATTCACCATGCTATATTTTTCCCTGCAGCTCTCTTTAAAGCCGTTCTCTTATTTTATCTCAATACAGAATCATTACAGAATCAATTTGGTAAAGCTCATTCATTTTATACTGGGCGCCTCCATCTTGCAGCTTGCGTTTTGTTGTATCCTGTAACAGAAGCAGCCATCTTGTAGCTTGTGTTTTGTTGTATCCTGTGACAGAAGCAGCCATCTTGTAGCTTGCGTATTGTTGTATCCTGTAACAGAAGCAGCCATCTTGTAGCTTGCGTATTGTTGTATCCTGTAACAGAAGCAGCCATCTTGCAGCTTGTGTATTGTTGTATCCTGTAACAGAAACAGGCATCTTGTAGCTTGCGTTTTGTTGTATCCTGTAACAGAAGCAGCCATCTTGTAGCTTGTGTTTTGTTGTATCCTGTAACAGAAGCAGCCATCTTGTAGCTTGTGTTTTGTTGTATCCTGTAACAGAAGCAGCCATCTTGTAGCTTGCATATTGTTGTATCCTGTAACAGAAGCAGCCATCTTTGACAGCTGTACCTTTCACTTCAGTTTAGCTCACATAATAGAGAGCAGAAGAGTTACATTTTTACAGTTTGTATATAAGCTCCAAGATGGCGGCACCCGCCACCCAGTATGAAGTGCTTCACTGATAATTGTAAAGGGTGAAAATAAGAGAACAACTTTGAAGAACGCTGCAGGCACAGGAGGAAAACCAGTAGCTTAGTGAATAGCAAAACCCCAAATCCAGAATTCCAAAATCCTAACTCATTCTGAAATCCATACTTTTTAATTACCGTAATATGTTTTTATAAAATTATCAAAAATTACTTTTTCCCCCAAATGTAAGTTACAATCTGCCCCTGACTTAGGTTTGATTTTTGTGTTCTAAAATGCAAAAAGTAGTCTATATTTATTTAAAACAACAATTGTTACCTTTCTGTTTACAGTATTGTACTATCTCTGAGGGTACTATGTATAGAAACGTATTATATAAAACTACCTTTAGATTGCATGTACTGTATAAGCTGTATTATGTCATGTAAATATTGCCTAAATGCACCCTCTCTCCAAACTGTCTCATTTTACAGGTGCAAATGTTCCAAAATCAAAACCTTTTCCGGTCCTAAACAGTTTGGATAAAGGGTTTTCTACCAGCACTTGCACTCATTTACTTTTTCAACTCATTTATAACTTACTAACTGGCCCTCAGCAGGGAATTAGAGATAAGAAGAAAACGTTCTTAAAGGGACAGTCTAGGCCAAAATAAACTTTCATGATTCAGATAGAGCATGTCATTTTAAACAATTTTCCAATTTACTTTTATCACCAATTTTGCTTTGTTCTCTTGGTATTCTTAGTTGAAAGCTTAACCTAGGAGGTTCATATGCTAATGTCTTAGACCTTGAAGCCCACCTCTTTCAGATTGCATTTTAACAGTTTTTCACCACTAGAAGGTGTTAGTTCACTTATTTCATATAGATAACACTGTGCTCGTGCACGTGACGTTATCTGGGAGCAGGCACTGATTGGCTAGACTGCAAGTCTGTCAAAAGAACTGAAAAAAAGGGGCAGTTTGTAGAGGCTTAGATACAAGATAATCACAGAGGTTAAAATTGTATTATTATAACAGTGTTGGTTATGCAAAACTGGGAAATGGGTAATAAAGGGATTATCTATCTTTTAAAACAATAAACAATTCTGGTGTAGACTGTCCCTTTAAATCTAAGACTCGGGGGAACTGGAAAACCCATAATTTTCACTTTCACTAGTATTTAAACATGTTAATATTTTTTTAAATTAAAAAAAATGCTGAAGGGACATTGTGATGCATAATGTGTGTCTATTTCATTTACATTTCATTATAGTGCTTTGTGCTAAGAAAAAAATATGTTGCTGAGCAGAATACACCCATTTTCTATGTGGGGGTTGCTCCTATTAATCAATCAGCAACAGATATATTGATATCACTTGTGTACAAACATCAATTCCTGTATATTTTGCATTTAACAGATTTTACTTAAAGTTTTAACATGTTTAATAGCTGCTCACTAATATACATGCAACTAAGTAGTATCAACAAAGATAATTATTAGAAATATTGTTAATTTAGTGAAAATTTTAATAGTGATGATAAACAACCACAAACAAAATGAAATGTAATAAAATGGTGCTAAATCCATACACATATATACTCCAGTCTACAGTATTACACTAGATTCAAAATGAATGTGCAATAAAAGCAAATTAATTACTTGCTGCATAAAAAAACATAAATTCTGTGCACAAATAGTTTAACTAGTGTAAAAATGTTTCATAGGGAAACAAATTAATATATAATATGTTTAATATAAAATATATTTGTAAAATGTCATTTACTTTCCTTTTTGAAAATGTATCTATAAATTCCCTATCACTTTTTGCATAGGGTATACAAAAAAGCCAAGTAACAGCCAAACTGACTGAGGCATGTGTTTATATCAAAATGAAGTTTAAAATAACATCCAAAGTGAGGCTTGGATTGCATGAGACTTGAAATATGAACCAAAGTGAGGCTTGGCTTGATATGAACTTGAGGCTTGGAAGACATAAGTCTAAAAAAAGAAAAACCATGTGATGTTGAACTGCCAATGAAAATGTAATCTTAACAACAGCCATACTGAGGCTTGGATTGTTATCAGAATGAGGCGTGGAACACACTCAATAATAAAGCATTCTTACACTATTTTATAAGTCTGTGCTAATCATTCTAAACAAATATAGAATGATAGTGATGATATTTATAAAAATGCAGATACAGTTGATACAACATTTTATCAGATAGGGTATAGGTATAGAGGATAGGTTGATTGTATTAATTTTTATTATGCCTGATGAAACTCACTGAGAAATGTGTTAGCAAAAAAAAAAAAAAGATTTACAAAACAATAAAAATAAAAGTGCCCTCCTATATGTGTTTTCTAAAATTTAGAAAGGTTTGCAGCCACTGAGTATTTTACATATATGTGTATAGCTATCAGAGTAAGTTTGACTATCATTTAAAGGGACATTGTACATTAATTTATTTCTCCTCTTGAAAGCGTTCCCAGTGATCTGTTTCACACTCTTGAGTATATCAAATTGCCTTACCTTCATTTTTTCATTTAAAATAGCTGCTCAGTCCTCAGCACCATATATCCTATAATATAAACGGCCAAGTGTGTTTGTCCGAAGCTGTCATGCGCAGTAGAGATAGCGCATAGTTGCCAACATTTGAAAAAAATTTCCAGGGACACTTTGCAGCTATCAATTACTTGCATGAAATGTTTTACCACACCCCCTGCCCTAAAGTACCGCCCACTTTACCAAACCTACATAATTAGCATAATTTAGCTCCGCCTATTTGTTATGGGGCTGATATATATATATATATATATATATATATATATATATATATATATATATATATATATATATATATATATATATATATATATATATAAATCTGCCACTGTTATATACAGTTTATTAGTCATTATCTAATATGTTGGTTCTGTAAGTACTGATATTTTGTAGTAAAGCTTCAGAAGCTTTACTGCAAAATATCTGTACTTACAGAACCAACAGATAATAACAAATAAACTGTATATAACAGTGGCAGATCATTTGCTAATATAAGCCAGGGTAATTAAAAAATTAAGAAGCTTTACTGAAAAATATCTGTACCAGCAGATATAACAAATAAACTGTATATAACAGTGGCAGATCATTTGCTGATATCAGGGGTATTAATTAAAAAATTTAGAAGCTTTACTTCATTTTTTTAATTACCCCTCAGATTTGGGAATTAATATCTACCTGCTGCTGGTTCTGTTACTAACACAGTTAGTTTACAATTTGTCATTTTTTATTAACCTTTTTTCTAGCATAACAGACTAAGTCTGACAAGTAGTCAAAAGTCACAGAATATTTGTTTTATTAATATTTTTAAATAATTCATTGGTGATTCACGGTGTATCAACAGTTGGCTAAAACTTTTTATTGCAGCCGGTTCATTTAGGGCTGAGTCTCACCTCGTCCAGATCGGCTGTCTCTATACTAAGTCAGGCAGATGATTTTTTTTAGGGTGTGCAACACAGACACTCTCAGCTCAGACTCAGCTCTGTCAGACAGTGTCCTCCTGCTGCCGCGTGTGTTGGAAGGCTCAGTAGTGCACTGCTCTAGTGAGCGGCAATGCGGGGTGGTCACGTGAGATGCCTGGTGACGTCACTGGTGTGCTCGTCGCAGTGCTGACAGCGCGATAATGAAAAATTCAAAGGAGATGGAGCTCAGAGTGGCAAACACACGGGATTGCGCTAGATAACTCAAAAGCGCTGCAGCTGCCTGCTACTCTTGCCGGGACAGTCCGGGACATTTAAATGCCCGGGACCCGGTCCCAAATTCCGGGACTGTCCCGGCAAAAACGGGACAGTTGGCAAGTATGATAGCGTGAGGGCAAACACACCTGGCCTTACACAAACTGACCTGATCTGCTGTCCGGAGGGAGTGGATGGGGCCGGGCAGAGTGGGTGGGGCCTGACACGGGCGTGGTGGGGTCATGACCGGGCGGAGCGAGCATGGCGGGGGCGTGGTCTGTAGAAAGAGTGCGCAAAAGAGTGGGGAGACAGAGCAAGAGAGAGGGGACAGAAAGAGCACAAGAGAGAAGGGGCAGAAAGAGCACAAAAGAGAGTTGGCAGAAAGAGCAGAAAAGAGAGGGGGCAGAAAGAGCAGAAAAGAGAGGGGGCAGAAAGAGCACAAAAGAGAGGGGGCAGAAAGAGCACAAAAGAGAGGGGGCAGAAAGAGCACAAAAGAGAAGGGGCAGAAAGAGCACAAAAGAGAAGGGGCAGAAAGAGCACAAAAGAGAGGGGGACAGAGACAGCACAAAAAAGAGGAGGCAGAGAGAGCACAGAAGAGAGGGGGAGAGAGGGGGAGAGAGAGCACAAAAGAGAATGGGGAGAGAGCACAAAAGAGAGGGGGGAGAGAGCACAAAAGAGAGGGGGGAGAGAGAGAGCACAAAAGAGAGGGGGAGAGAGAGCACAGAAGAGAGGGGGGAGAGAGCACAAAAGAGAGGGGGAGAGAGAGCACAAAAGAGAGGGAGAGAGAGAGAGAGCACAAAAGAGAGGGGGGAAAGAGAGAGAGCACAAAGAGAGGGGGAAAGAGAAAGAGAGCACAAAAGAGAGGGGAGACAGAGAGAGCACAAAAGAGAGGGGGGAGAGAGAGAGCCCAAAAGAGAGGGGGGAGAGAGAGCCCAAAAGAGAGGGGGGAGAGAGACAGCACAAAAGAGAGGGGGGAAAGAGAGAGAACAAAAGAGAGGGGGGAGGGAGAGAGAGCGCACAAAAGAGAGGGGGGGAGGGAGAGAGAGCGCACAAAAGAGAGGGGGGAGAGAGCACAAAAGAGGGGGGAGAGAGCACAAAGAGAGGGGGCGGAGAGAGAGAGAGCACAAAAGAAAGGGGACGGAGAGAGAGAGAGAGAGCACAAAAGAGAGGTGGAGAGAGAGAGCACAAAAGAAAGGGGGGAGAGAGAGCACAAAAGAGAGGGGTGAGAGAGAGAAAGCATAAGAGAGAGAGGGGGAGAGAGAGAGCACAAAAGAGAGGGGGAGAGAGAGCACAAAAGAGAGGGGGAGAGAGAGCACAAAAGAGAGGGGTGAGAGAGAGAAAGCACAAGAGAGAGAGGGGGAGAGAGAGCACGAGAGAGAGGGGAGAGAGAGAGAGAGAGAGAGCAAAAAAGAGAGGCGGAGAGAGAGAGCACAAAAGAGAGAGGGGGAGCAAAAAGGAGAGGGGGAGAAAGAGAGCACAAAAGAGAGAGGGGGAGAGAGAGAGCACAAAAGAGAGAGGAGGAGAGAGAGAGATCACAAAATAGAGAGGGGGAGAGAGAGAGCACAAAAGAGAGAGGAGGAGAGAGAGAGATCACAAAATAGAGAGGGGGAGAGAGAGAGCACAAAAGAGAGAGGGAGAGAGAGAGCACAAAAGAGAGAGGGAGAGAGAGAGCACAAAAGAGAGGGGGAGAGAGAGCACAAAAGAGAGGGGAGAGAGAGAGCACAAAAGAGAGGGGTTGAGAGAGAGCACAAAGGAGAGGGGGAGAGAGAGCATAAAAGAGAGGGGGAAGAGAGAGCACAAAAGAGAGGGGGAGAGAGAGCACAAAAGAGAGGGGGGAGAGAGAGAGAACACAAAAGAGAGGGGGGGGGGAGCACAAAAGAGAGGGGGGAGAGAGAGCATAAAAAAGAGGAGGGGGAGAGAGAGAGAGAGAGAGAGAGAGAGAGAGCACAAAAGAGAGTGGGGAGAGAGAGAGAGCACAAAAGAGAGGGGGGAGAGAGAGAGCACAAAAGAGAGGGGGAGAGAGAGCACAAAAGAGTGGGGGAGAGAGAGCACAAAAGAGAGGGGATGAGAGAGAGAACATAAAAGAGAGGGGGAGAGAGCACAAAAGAGAGGGGGAGAGAGCACAAAAGAGAGGGGGAGAGAGCACAAAAGAGAGGGGAGAGAGAGCACAAAAGAGATGGAGAGAGAGCACAAAATATAGGAGAGAGAGAGAGAGCACAAAAGAGAGGGGGAGAGAGAAAGAGCACAAAAGGCACAAAAGAGAGGGGGAGAGAGAGAGAGCACAAAAGAGAGAGGGGAGAGAGAAAGCACAAAAGAGAGAGGGGAGAGAGCACAAAAGAGAGAGGGGAGAGAGAGCACAAAAGAGAGGGGGAGAGAGAAAGAGCACAAAAGAGAGGGGGGGAGAGAAAGAGCACAAAAGAGAGGGGGGAGAGAGAGAGCACAAAAGAGAGAGGAAAGAGAGAGAGCACAAAAGAGAGAGGGGAGAGAGAGAGCACAAAAGAGAGAGGGGAGAGAGAGAGAGCACAAAAGAGAGAGGGGAGAGAGAGCACAAAAGAGAGGGGGAGAGAGAGAAAGCACAAAGAGATGAGGATGGAGAGAGAGAGAAAGCACATAAGAGAGGGGGACAGAGAGAGCGAGTAAGGGGTGGGACCGCTGTACTGCAAAAAATGGCCCGTGTACACGGGCTTTAGGACTAGTACTCTTATATTTTAATAAAGCATCTCATATAGGTACAGCAACATAAATACAAGCAACGTTTCGGGATGTCCTCCCTTGATCATGCTCCAGGGCATGATTAAGGGAGAACAACGCGAAACATTGCTTGTTTTTATGTTGCTGTACCTATATGAGATGCTTTATTAAAATATCAGAGTATATATGCTGCTGATGACTCTTGGTTCATATATGAGGGGAAGGCAGTCACCTCTGTTCCTCGTGCACCTATCAAGCAAGGTGCTATTTACAGATTATCCTGAAACACATTAAAGGGGAACCAATTTTACAGTACAATGTACCTTTAAATATCCACATGTATGTGACTTTAGCTGCCTTTAACTAGGTGAGTGGGAATTATTTCTTCTTTTATATCTTTATCTTATCCTATAAACAGATTGCAGAGCCAGCAAGCTGGGAAGCTGCCAATTCTTCCAGACTGCTTATCTTGACACCTGCTGAGGTGTATGGAAAAAAATGTGTGCTATTTAGTCCTACTCTGATAGTATTAGACCAACAAACTACACTACACTACTGAGGCATCCTCTCCTGTTTTCTTGTTTCTTTCATATACATGATGTCTATTTAATACTACACTTCGGATAGAAAAATAAATGCAGTCAAAGCATCTATGTTTTTTAAGACAATCATAAAAATACGTATTGTGTGATGCATACACAAACTATATATATATATATATACAGTATATACATACACAATTCCCACCACCAACTGATCCCTACCTGATCCCTCTCAAACAGCTCTCTTCCCCCCCCCCCCCCACTATGGTCACCCACATCTTAAAGGGACATAAAACTAAAAATATGTATTTCATGATTAATATAGATTATACATTTTTAAACAACTTTCCAATTTACTTCTGTTATTAATTTTGCTTCATTCTCCTGGTATCTTTTATTGAAGAAGCAGCAATGCACTACTGGGAGTTAGTTGGAAACATTTGTAAGCCAATGAAAATGGACATACAAGTTCAGCCACCAATCAACAGCTAGCTCCAAGCTTAGCCTATCTAGAATAGAAATGGTTTTCAACAAAGGATACCATGAAAATGAAGCAAAATAGATAATAGAAGTAAATAAGAAAGTTGTTTAAAATTGTATGCTCTATTGGAATCATGAAATACATTTTTGGGGTTTTATGTCCCTTTAAAGCGACATAAAACACATGTGGTGGGAGTGTCCAAAGATACAACCTACATGGGACAAGCTTTCTCAACTATTTAAGGTGATTCTAGACGACTCCTTTACATTATCAGCCTCACAGGCCTTACTGCATATCCCCCAGGAGTCAATGAACTCAATTACTAATAGATGGGTTCATATTATATGTACAGCAACCAGAATATGTATAGCTAGAAAATGGAAAGTGGGGGCTCCAGAATGGGGTGAGGTAATGATCAAAATTGAAGATGTTTATAATATGCTAGAATCAGCTGCATGGATACAAGGGACATCTGAGAGATTCCAAAACATGTGGATACACTGGATTTTAAATAAACAGAAATATGTAGGTACATACAGATCAACACTAAGTAACCAATAAGGCTTTTTTAGGGCAATTAAATTGGAGAGAATAGGAACTTTCTTAAATATAGATATAGCGTTCTAAAGAAATCTACAACATTGTCACTGCTCGACGGGAAAAGTTTAAAGTTAAAGGTTTTTCTTTGTATACAGTTATGAAGTTTAGGTTTAGGGAAATGGGATAAGAGGGGGGAGGGGGTGGAGAGGGAGTTAGTGAAGGGGGGAGAAAAATTGATGAAAATGATATAAACAGGGTGCTGAAAACTTTAATTGTTTTAAGAATACTAGGACATTGTAACCCAGCACACTGTTTTATTATGTTGTATTTGATGTGATCCATGACAATAAAAATTATTTCAACTAAAGCGACATAAAACAAGTTGGGATAGTGACAAAATATAATAATATGTACTTTAATTACTTTACCTGCACATTTATACTGCAGTGCCTCACCATTAACCCTTTCTTTGTCTGTACCTATATCTATTGTTTTTTTTTTTGGTAGAATGCAAAAATGAACAGGGATTATCTGATGTAGCATGCCTAAAAGCTGTGAACTCAGCTGGAATACAATGCCTGTGTCTAAACACTGATAAGGGGTGTGGAGTAGACTGCGCCAGACAGCATGGCTATTTAAAAGACCAGTCAACACAGTTATTTTGCATAATCAACAAATGCAAGATAACAAGACAATGCAATAGCACTTAGTCTGAACTTCAAATGAGTAGTAGATTTTTTTTCTGACAATTTTAAAAGTCATGTCTTTTTCCTCTCCCCCTGTACCATGTGACAGCCATCAGCCAATCACAAATGCATACACGTACCATGTGACAGCCATCAGCCATTCACAAATGCATACACACTTATTCTTGCACATGCTCAGTAGGAGCTGGTGACTCAAAAAGTTTAAATATAACAATACTGTGCACATTTTTTTAATGGAAGTAAATTGGAAAGTTGTTTAAAATGGCATGCTCTATCTGAATAATGAAAGTTTCATTTTGATTGAGTGTCCCTTTAAGTTTTTTTTTCTTATGTTTGAAAATGATTTTATTACTTGCCAGCAATTTTTAAACATTTTTTTATGCAAACTATTTTTAATTAATTAGCCATTATGCCAGTATGCAGTGTCACACTTTTTTATATTTTTAGTTGTTTTTTATTATTATTATTTTCCTTAGAGTAGGATTACCCCTTACCTTCCCTCCTCCCTGATCCCTCCCAAAAAGCTCTCTAACCCTCCCCATTCTAACTAATTAACGCTATCTTCCAGTACTTTCTATCTATCTATTGGGTACTTATAGAGCGCAAACTAATCACCCGTGAGGGTCTCAAGACTCTAAGGGAAAGCAGAGAGGGGGGGGAGGGGATGGGAGTTCAGTTAAAGAGAAAGGTTTTGAGGTCCTTTCTAAACTTTGTAAGGGTGGTGGATTGTCTGAGGTGCAGCGGGAGGGTGTTCCATGTCTTTGCTGCCATGTGGGAGAAGGATCTTCCGCCCACTGTGGATTTGCTGATGCGGGGGATGACTGCAAGTGCTTGGTCAGCTGATCGGAGTTGTCTAGGGGGGGTATAGAAATTTACGCAGTGGTTGATGTATTCGGGTCCGATATTGTGTAGGGCCTTGAACGCGTGGGTAAGGAGCTTGAAGGTGATTTTAATAAAAAAACACTTTTATTTCTGTAGTGTAGCTGCCAAACTCCCTCCCCCCTCCCTCATTTACCCCCTTCCCCTCTAAGATCATTTCACTACCCTCTAATTCCACCCTCCTCTCTAGGATCCCCCCCTCCCTTCTTCCCCCTCCCAGCCACTCTCACCATTTAGTTTTGCTGTAGTGTAGCGGTCCTGCCCCTCCCGCCCCCCCCCCCCTCCAGTGATGGGCCGCCCACTCGCCTCCCTCTTAACCCTCCCACACCACCAATAATCGGCACCACCACTGCCCGATGCAAGTCTATTTCTGCACTGCCCCACTTGTAAGGCATGCAGAAATAGCGCAATCTCACTACTTTTAGCCAGATTCCGGCAGATAGAGGCCGAGGACAGCACCTTAAGGGCTAAATGACCAGCGCTGGACAGAGTATGGTGCTGGTCATTAAGGGGTTAAGAAACATGTAAAATTAAACATTTGAAGTTACTTATAGAACAAAATTACTTACGTATACTTGGTAGCACCCCAGGCATTACTTTTATAGAACAAATTACTATAATTGGTTGATTTGTATCTATCAAGGAAGCAGATTTGCATACTGAGTACCAGAATTTTGTATAAAAGGAAGATTTCTAGAGTTTATTTAAAGGGACAGTCTACTCCAGAATTTTTATTGTTCAAAAAGATAGATAATTCCTTTATTACCCATATACCAGTTTTGCATAACCAACATGATTATATTTATATATTTTACCTCTGTGGTTACCTTTTATCTAAGCCTCTGCAGACTGCCCCCTTATTTCAGTTCTTTTGACAGACTTGCATTTTAGCCAATCAGTGCTGACCCATAAATAACTCCACGGGAGTCAACACAAGATGGTCTTCAAGAATAGATAGTATTTAAGCTTTTTGGTTCCATGTAGGCAAAATTAAATAGATTATTCACACTTAGCTATGGCACTGATGCTGTTGTATCTAGCAAAAGACAGTGGAGGGACCAGCATGGGACTGAAACAAGCTAAGGGTTAATGGTGGAAGGAGTGAGATAGGAGAAGAGGGCAGTCTTGGGTCTAGCTGCAACAATGTTGCTAGTGTAGGGAGGAGCTCCCCTTCCTTACCTTAAAAGTGATCAGCACAGCTTCCTGGCCCTCTTCTTCCTGAATCCTGGAGAAGAGAAGTTTTCTTTGTTCCTGCAGTGAATTCAAACTTCTACATGCAGCATCCAAGAAGAACCAGACTTCCTCCAAAGCGATTCCAGTCCCTGACTTTCTCAAAACCTGGAAAAGGAAAGCAGATAAGTGATATGGATGACATTGAGGAGATAGATGCTTTTGTACCAGCAACACAATACACATATTCAGTGGATGCAACACATAGGGGGGCTCACACTATTCACCAATCAAATATAACAGTGGCTGATGTCCATGCGGTCAGTGATTGCACTGATTCGGCCTATGCCACAGAGGCAATGGTCAGGCCTTCTAGTGAGGAGGCCTCTAGTGCATATGGAGGCCGTGCGACTGCATCAGGGATAGCTCAATGGCTTCAGGTGGTCTGCCAAATAGAGCCTCAATCCCCACTATTGTTTGATAATAGGATAGAGTTACAGACTCCATTAGCTAGGCCGCGGCCTACTTCAAAAACAACGGCGGTGGGCGCGGGTTCCCCTGCCCCTTACATCGTTAATGATCCCCCTGGCCCTTCTTACACTATGGGAGATAAGGGCCAAAATATTGGTAGTTCAGTGGGGGCCCCGCAAAATCAAGCTCCCTGTCAGCATGGCTTAGCTAGGCCGCGGCATACTTCAAAATCAACGGCGGTGGGTGCGGGTTCCCCTGCCCCTTACATCGATAATGATCCCCCTGGCCTTTCTTACACTATGGGAGATAAGGGCCAAAATATTGGTGGTTCAGTGGGGGCCCCTGCAACATCAAGCTCCCTGTCAGCATGGCTCGTTGATTAGTGAGACAATGGTGGCGTCGGTTGTAGGGCCTGGTCTCGTGGTGCCTGCGTTAGCCCCCGTTAACTTATCGGCAGCATCCGTGACTTCCTTGTTCGCCGCGATCCCTACATCGGCAGCCTCGGTGGTTTCATCCTTTCTCGCGTCCCTGGCGGCGGCCATGGCTCCTCCAGGCGTTCCCCTCCAAACGGCGTCCTCGTTGGCATTTCCGGAAGTGGGCGGAGGAAGCTCCGCCCCTTCCAGTGACGTCATACTTCCGCATTCGCGCCTAGACACTGAAGGAGATGGAGGCAATCGATCGGGTCCTCTCGTACACAATGCAGGTGAGCACCATGAGAGGACACCGGTAGGGGAACGATTGCCGATCTCCTTAGGGGCAATTAGAGGGCCAAAAAACTTTCATAAAAGGGGCAATGCAAGAGTTGCAATTCGGGGGGGGGCCTCAGGAAGTAGCGCAGCAAATAAGAAAAGTGCTGGTGTAAATGTGTCACGTGAAACCGGAGGTGCCACTCGCTATAAGGTGTCTAAAGGGCTGCTTGCTAAGGGTGGTCAAAGGGCATATACGCAGTTATATAAGGCTAGGATGCATCAAAAGGAGAAAGGGAATGAATGGTGTACGACTAATAAGAGTGACGCAGTTTGCAACAGTGTGGTAGCTGGCGAGACATATGAACGCAGTAATACTGCGGGGGGCCTTTCTAACCAATCTTTGTCACACAGCGTGAGAAATGTATGTGTAAATAATAGGGCATCACAACAGACAGGCATAAATGTTACACTTATGAACGATAGGGTGAATGCATCTGTCAACACTGCACCTGATAGTGTGAATGGGCAACACAATACTGTAACATTGCCCTGTGCATCAGGGACTAATGGGCCACATACTAGTACAACTGGGAATGAGGCTTTGAGAATAGGAAACGCTAATCCTTCAACTACTAGTGTTCGTTGTGCTCGCAAAATTTGATCTATTTTGCAGGGTGTGGCTACAGTTGATCCTGTTTTGTCTGCGGTCCCTGGTCCAGCAAGTATTCCACTCCAGGCACCCAATCCATTAGGAGGGCAGGATGATCCAGGACCAGCGGCGGCAACTCTTCAGACAGCAGGTAGCGAACCAGGAAGAGACAACCCAGCGGCGGGCACAAGTCAGGCAGCGGCATCATCTGCAGATGGTAAGAAAGGGGCATTTATACATGACTGACCTGACATGTCAGAATTATGACTAACAGAATCAGACTCTGACAGTGACACTTCAGTGGGGCTTAAAACTAAGGGCCAAAAACGTATGTTTTCAATGGTTAAAAGGATGTGGCAAGAATTCCAAGGAGGTACTTTTAAAAGAGCAGGTCAGCAGCAGCAGCAATTAGCATTAGTGGAACATTCCCCAGAAATGTCAGGCAAATAGTTGAGCGCCCTTTACCTAGCCTCATTTCAGAGCAAAAGGTTGCCTTACACGGTGATTTATTGCCCACTTACACCCCTTCCTTGCATGGACACTTGAACCTAAAACAGTCAAGAAAATTCAGCAAGGTAAATATGTTAATGTCTTTGAGCTATCGGCAGAAGCTTATAGACAGAAAGAAAGGAGTTCTGATGGCACTGGTCCTAAAAGGTTCAAGCGCCCGAAAACATTTGACGAATGGCTCATTTGTTTCAGAGTGTACACGTCATGCTATGTAGAAAATACCCCAGTCAGTGCCATGCTATCTTGAAATATACAGATAACATACACTGGATACAGAGGAGGTATGGTGATGGTGCATGGAGGGATTATGATTTAGAGGTCAGACAGAAGATGGCTGGGAATCCGGTGCTCACGTTTGACACCACAGATACCCACCTCTGGCAGCGCCTGGGCTCTCATGCTCCCTTCTCCACATCCACTGGTGCCCCTGGACAGTGCTTTCGTTCCCCAAAGGGTAAACGTAAGGGGGGTGCCTGTTGGGCATTTCAAGAGGGCAAATGTGATAGGGGTAGCTCCTGCACCTTTTGTCATTCCTGTAAGTTCTGTGGGGGCTCACACCCCGGCAACAAATGCCCAAAGAAAAAGGGCGTTCCAATGGGTAGAGGCACAAACAGATTTGCGACTGTTACAAAGGGCACCAACTCCGGTGAGGGTTCACTCCCTTGAGCCTTGGCTGCGCCATTATCCAGACTGTCATGCCGCAAGGTTGTTGTTGGACGGTTTCACACATGGCTTTCATATTCCAATAATTCAGGGTATTAAGGGGGCCTCTTGCCTTAGAAACTTGAAATCTGCTTATCAGTTCTCACAGGTCGTTAGGACCAAACTGACTAAAGAAATCAATTTGGGAAGGATTGTTGGCCATTTTCCTTACATCCCCCTCCCAAGTTTAGTGGTGTCTCCTTTGGGGGTTGTCCCAAAGAAGGAAGACGGTAAATTTTGTTTAATCCAGCATCTCTCTCACCCCAGGGGCACTTCCGTTAATGATGCCATTAACCCAGATCTGAGCTCAGTGAAGTACCAATCGTTCGATAGTGTTCTTGAGTTGGTGAGGTCAGCTGGTAGAGGGACCTTACTTGCGAAATTAGATATTGAGGCTGCCTTACGTTTGTTGCCACTAAATCCAGCAGCCTTTCACCTTATGGGAATTAAGTTTGAAGGCGGTTACTATGTGGATTGTTGCCTTCCTATGGGTTGTGCCCTTTCATGTGCTCTTTTTGAGACGTTTAGTGATTTTATAGCGCACTACCTCAATGACTTTCTCCTAGTAGGAAGAAAGAATTCACAGGATTGCAAGCTACTCATGTAGACCATGAGAGATATTATGTCGCAATTTAGGGTCCCCCTGGCCGAAGATAAGTCCGAGGGTCCTTGCACTTGTCTCACATTTTTGGGTATTCAAATTGACACAGAGGCGATGTTGTGCAGGTTACCTCCCGACAAAGTACAATCCATGTTACTAGCAGTCCAGTCAACTTCTGCCAGTCGTTTTATTGCCCTCCACCAACTTCAATCCTTGCTAGGCCTCCTTAATTTTGCGGGTAGAGTTAATCCCATGGGGAGGGTTTTTAACAGAAGGTTGGAAAGTAAACTAAAGGGCCCTTCAACACCTTCAAAGAGAATCGGGATCACTGATGGCATGAGGGCCGATTTGCGGGTATGGGAAGACTTCTTGAGGAATTTTAATGGCATCTGTCTTTAGCGCTCACCCCTACATCTAGCCAATCATTACATTTATTTACAGATGCAGCTGGGTCTAAAGGATACAGTCTATGGTCTGCAGGTCCTTGGCCTTCAGACTGGAAGGAGAGGGATTTGACTCGGAACCTCACCCTATTAGAACTTTTCCCGATAGTGTTAGCAGTTGAGTTATGGGGTGCATGCTTTGCAAATAAGACGGTGGTTTTCTGGATGGACAACCTCAGTGTTGTTCATGCAGTAAACAATCTATCAGCAACATCTGCTGTGGTGATTTGCCTGCTGAGACGCCTGGTGTTGCGCTGTCTAGAGCTTAACGTTCATTTTCAGGCTCAACATGTCCCTGGGGTCAATAATGTCCTTGCTGATGCTCTGTCGCGATTTGATTGGGTGACTTTCAGACGTCTTGCACCTAATGCTGCTCCGGAAGGTTTACCCTGTCCTGGTTTTCTTTGGCAGCTTCTAAGTCATGGATATCCCTGCTCCCTTTAGTCCGTGCTTCTCTAGCCCCATCCACCTGGCGCTCTTATGTTAGCTTGTGGGACGAATGGGAACAATTCTGTCAAGACTGGAATTTGGAGGCATCACAAGTTACACTGTGTGACTGGCTGGTGAGTCTTAGGCAGTCAGGGGTTCGTCATGGAGCTATCCACTCTCAGCTAGCGGCATTGTCATTCTTCTTTCGCACCATGGGCATGCCTGACCCGACTAGCTCCTTTTTTGTACGGCAGGTAGTAAAAGGGTGGGGAAGATCGCAACCCCAGCATAAGGACCCTAGAGAACCCATTACCTTAGCCCGGCTTAAGCGGCTGGTTGAGGCATTAAGGCAGGTTTGCACTACGCAATACGAGTTTTTGTTATTTCATGCAGCTTTCGTCCTTGCTTATTCTGCAGCCCTTAGGGTAGGCAAATTAGTATCCCCTTCTAAAACACAGGTTGACAAGGGCCTGTTGGCTGATCATTTACGGTTTTCAGCGGATTCTCTGTTGTTGTATCTGCCACGTTCAAAAACAGATCAGCAGGGTAAAGGGGTTTGGATTTCTATGCCCAAAACATTGGGGTCATGTTGCCCAGTATTACCCAGTTCTGGGAATGTAGACCCGCAAAACTGGGGTCTCTATTAATGCATGCTAATGGGTACGCGTTATCCATCTACCAGTTCCGCAAGGTCTTAGCAAAGGTGGAGGCAGCAGCAGGTTTAGATGTAACTAGGATAGCTTCCCACTCCTTTCGCATAGGGGCGGCAACTAATGCTGCACTGACAGGCTCCTCGGCGGAAGCCATTTGGCATTTGGGTAGATGGCATTCTTATAGGTACCAGGGTTATGTTCGCCCAGTTGTTTAATGTTAAAACATTTGCCTTGTTTGTGGTTTTACACTGTTTGTCATTGCAGGACTATCCCAAGGCGCCAAGAGAGTGTGGATCGTGGGGCACTTGTATGTGCATTGGGCCTGCATCCGTTGCTTATCCCTACCCGTGGGTCAATCCCTGGGGTTCCCTGCCCATAAGGCATCAGATAGATGGTTAGGGGAAAGGGGTATGGGTTGGCCTAGGTTAGGCCCCCTTATATCTGAGGCCCTGGTACGCTGGGGTAAGCCTCACATATTGATCATCCACCTTGGGGGTAACGATGTGGGCGCCATTCCAGTGTTAGAATTGATAAAAAATCATGCAGGCCATGATTGCATGGATTAGGACTAGAATCCTGAATGTCAAGATAGGGTGGTCCAATATTATTCCCAGACTGGAATGGCAACACATGGCTAGTCACAGCGCAGCCTATAGGGTGCGAAAAAAGATAAATGCCTCAGTGGGCAAGACCGTCATGGGGGTGGGAGGATTCCATCACGGCCGACAAGCTGCAGTACTATAGGAGGGATAGGGTTCACCTAGAGAATGTATCCCTAGATATCTTTATTGCTGATATTAAGAATTCTATAGTAACCCGCCTATAAGCAGGTTGTGGTTGGCTAGGGTGGCGGCAAGTGTATCATTTTCATGCTATCTTGTGGCGGGAGGTAGCGGCCCTGTTGCGTAGGAAAGGGCAAAAAGGGGTGAGCGATGACCAATCTGAAAGTGAGAGGGGTGGACGTCCCCAAGTGCACGTGGGGTGCCCCACCTTGCCCTTGTGGGTGGGTCACAAGAGCTCGACACCCCTCAGTAGCATTTCCTTGAGCAGAGAGCCTCTCTGCTGCAGTTTCCGTTTTGGGCCGTTTACCTCCAGCAGTGCTGGGTTATGTTTAGTGATAAGTTCTTGCCGCCATCTTGCCTGTCGGTTCAGTTATAGAAGTTATTTAATAAATGTTTTGACCCGTGACGGTCAAAAATTTACCCACAATCAGTGTCTGTGTCTTATTTATTCCTTAGAGTTAAGTTAATTTAAAGGTTAAGTTATGTTATGTCCCTCTCTGCTGGTAACAACTGATAGGCATGTAATCCCTTAAGACAGTGGAGGAACCAGCATGGGACTGAAACAAGCTAAGGGTTAATGCTGGAAGGAGTGAGATAGGAGAAGAGGGCAGTCTTAGGTCTAGCTGCAACAATGTTGCTAGTGTAGGGAGGAGCTCCCCTTCCTTACCTTAAAAGTGATCAGCACAGCTTCCTGGCCCTCTTCTTCCTGGATCCTGGAGCAGAGAAGTTTTCCCTCCCACCCTCCCCTGTTGACAAGATGGTGCCCCCCCCCCTTTTTAGTTAATGGCTAGGGCACGGACTTAGGTACGCCTAGTCAGGCTAGCCTCAGTTAGTCCATACCTGTTTGATTTATCTTCCATTTCTGGATTTCTCAGTTCGAGCGGCTGAGATACAGAAAACCTCCACAGAAACATTAATGAAGACAAAATTATTCATATCTGTATGGAGCACAACTGTGCGAAGAACTTATACTCTTGGCTACTATCTTGAAAGCCTTTAAAGGGACAGTTCACCCAAAAACTTTCTCCTCTTTAAATTATTCCCAATGATCCTTTTTACCTGCTAGAGTGTATTAAATTGGTTGCAAGTGGCTCCTTTACTCCTATTTCAGCATTTGAAATAGCTGATTTAGCTTGTGGTTTCCCAACCTATACTGAAAGTTTTGATACTGGCGTATACGCTATTGACAAGCCTAAGTAAACACAGCCAGCAGAAGAGATTACACCCTCAGTGGGGGGCATGATAGTTAAGTAATAAAATGATCATTTTCCATTGTTCTCTCCATGTATTGAGCTTTGGTGTTCCAGACAAATATAAGATAAGGAAGCAAGTCTGTGTACATAAAAGTGATAACATAATGAGATCTGATATTACCTGAAGCTCAACCCATTGTAATAGGCTGTGGTTTCAAAGCACAAAACCAGCTACTTCAGATACACAAATAAACCCTAAAATGCAATTTCTCAAATATTTTATACTCTGCAGTTGGTATAACAAGTCATTTAAAATACATTTATGGAAAAACAATTTCACAGTGTACTGTCCCTTTAAGATTCTAGCATCAATCAATCATCAAAAGACACAAAGAACAAAGGAGCACCATTTATTTACAAGCCTTAGTCTAAATACTCAACAACTTAAAGAAAACAGCAGTTATTTTAAAGCTTGATATATCATTTTAAAGCTAACGTAGTTATGTTTGAAACCAAACCTCTGGTGATGGTAAATTCCAATTTATTTATAAAGTAAAGAGACAAGCCCACTGCTTGTTAAAGAGGGCTGCAAATAATTACTATATGTTGTACTATAGATCTCTTTTACAGGAAACAGGTTAAATGAGTGCTAACTGTTATATACAATATACCCTACTAGTTGTGTGGAATGACTGTAGCTAAGCAATGGAAAGGTGGAATCAGCGGGTGAAAGTAGAAGAGACACAAATGTGAACCAAGGAGGAATTAACCCCTTTCTTGTTGTAGAGGGATGTAATGTATTTCAAGACATTGTAGTGTAGTTCTCTGCAGCAGTAAATGAGTTAATCAGTGAAATGAGGACCCAAGCAGCAATACTTCAGGATGCTTAATTCAGAACTGCTGAGGTTAAAGTTTAAATTTGTCAGCATTTTACCCCCCCCACCACAAAAGTGAAAATACACTTTAAAATTAGTTACATTTAAAGGGACAGTGAAGTCCCAAAAAAAACTTTCATGATTCAGATAAGGCATGTAATTTTAAACAACTTTACGATTTACTTTTATCACAAATTTTGCTTTGTTCTCTTGGTATTCTTAGTTTAAAGATAAACCTAGGAGGTTCATATGCTAATTTCTTAGACCTTGAAGGCCGCCCTAATCTGAATACATTTTCACCACTAGAGGGCGTTAGTGCATGTGTTTCATATAGTTAGCATTGAGCTCCTGCACGTGACGTTACCTAGGAATGAGAACTGATTGGCTAAAATGCAAGTCTGTCAAAAGAACTGAAATAAAGGGGCAGTTTTCAGAGGCTTAGATACAAGATAATTACAGAGGTAAAAAGTGTAATAATATAACTGTGTTGGTTATGCAAAACTGGGAAATGGGAATGGGTAATAAAGGGATTATCTATTTTTTTAAACAACAAAAATTGTGGTGTTGTCTGTCCCTTTAATATACTCAGCTATTTAAGAGATGCCTTTTATAGTAAAACATAGGCACATGCAAAAATTGTTTTGTTATTCTAAAAATTTGAACATAAAGTACTTAACAAATGAATAAATTAAAAAATTTCAGATAAATTTGTTCATTCATTTAACAAATACCAATTAACACATTTGTACACGACTAGTAATAAACTGACTTTACTACCTTGAAGCTTGCTTTCATAATTCAATTAGAGCATGCAATTTTAAACAACTTTGCAATTTACTTCTTTTATCTAATTTTCTTTATTCTCTTGATATCCTTTGTTAAAAAGCATACCTAGGTAGGCTCAGGAGCTGGGAGCTAGCTGCTGATTGGTGGTTTCACATATATGCCTCTTGTGATTAGCTTACCTATGTGTTCACCTAACTCCCAGTAGTGTATTGCTGCTCCTTCAATAAAGACTTCCAAGAGAATAAAGCAAAATTGATAATAGAAGTAAAATAGAAATTTGTTTATAAATGTATTTTCTATCTGAATAATAAACAAAGCATTTTGGTTTTCTTGTCCCTTAAACTTACCTTTAGCCTTTCTAAACACAAAAATTCACCCATCTGTTACAGATTGACTACAGACCAATGCTATGACCATCTGCAACAATAAAAAGCTTTAATAGTAACTACCCGAGTCCTGAGATAATTGAACAAATAAATGATAAAATGTAAACCAGTGCACAACTGCTGCTATCTTATAGTATGACCATTTGAGGAATCAGATCACAAAGAATTTACATTCCCAACCCCCTACCCTACTTTTTTGGAGAGTTCTCCCTGGCACTCCTGAATGTCACATTCCATTGCTTATGATTTTACAGCAGCATGGGTGCAACTATTGCAGAAAGCAGGGATAACTTCTGCATGATCAACTTCAACACAACAGTTAGCAGTTCATGGAGAGAGCCCTCTACCCATTCATTAAGTCTGCAATTGCCTCTTATGAATGTTACCATTATATTTTGCATCTATGTTTAAAGTGCTGCAGAGAATGCTGGCGCTCTAGAAAATAAATTATAATAATAATTTAATAAACACTTTGACTAAAAGGAATGCTGCTTAAAGGGGTTACCTAGGCAACTTGCAGTTGGAAAATAAAAAAAAAGAAACAGAGATGTAGGCTGGTGAAAATGTTTATCATCACTTAAAGGGATATTGGGCTCCCCTTAATGTGTTTTTACATTGACTTGTTATACCAGTTGCAGAGTTTAACTTGTTCACCACACATGACGGCACATGGTCATCCTGCACCCAATGGCTTCAGCGTGCATAACAAACATGTGTTGTCATCCAGGGGGCTGCTTTCAGGGCTAATTGCAGCTCCTCCCCCCATGCACTTACATGAGTTTACGAGGTGGTCAAGTGGCACTGCATCGTGGGGGGGAATCCGGTGATGCCGGTCACGTTACCACGTATGGGCATGGTAATGTCCCCAAGCTGAGGAAACTAGGAAGGGCACAGTGGGAGCTGGATGGGGATTAAGTGTTTAAACCCTTTAATCTCAACTCCCTTAAATCCTAGAGACCAACAAGACCCACTGTTTGAAAGAGCAGGCAATTACCTTTCAAATGGTGGGGGTATTAAAAACAATTAAAATAATAATAATAAATAAATGTTAAAACACTACATATCCCATTAAAACATACTAGGGGGTCTATTTATATATGTTCCGATAGACGTGATCCGCTATAGCGAACCATGTCCGCCGCACATCAATAAATGCTGACAGCATACGCTGTCAGTATTTATCTTTGCACCAGCAGTTCTTTTGAACCGCTGGTGAAATACCGCCCCCTGCAGATTCGCGGCCAATCAGCAGGGGGTATCAATCAGCCTGATCGTACAGGATCGGGGGGATTGCTATAAGACTCCTGCTTCTTAACTCCTGTTTCCGGCGAGCCTGAAGGCTCGCACAGAAACAACAGGAACCGGGGCCATTAGGCCCTTGTTAAATACACCCCTATATATTTATGTATGTGTAGATATGTATTTATGTATTTATAAGTGTATACATGTATTTACATACATATATCCACATGTATACACATTTAAACACATAAATACATATGTGTGTATGTATATATATATATATATATATATATATATAAGTGCTTTGGAGCCCTTTGCCGTTAAGTAAATGAAAATATGTAAAGCATATTTATGCAATATTCATATTTATTAAAGATTTTAACTATTTATTTATGGTAAGTATTTGACATTCCAATGTCTTGCAGAATATATACTATGTATTTCAAAATAGATATTTCATATATATACCTATATATAATCATAGTAGTAGTAGTAGTAGGTGAATGGCGGCTGGCTGGTTCACTAGCTGTGATATTGTTATTTGTATACTACACTAAGAGAACTTTTATCTACATTGATAATAAAAGTTATATTTTATACCTTTACTTTTGGCGTATTGGACGGCTGGTTCATTTCATCCTGTGTGGTGAGATTCTACGTTTTTGATAGATAGATAGATAGATAGATAGATAGATATAGATATATATTGTACCAAAATACCATCATATATATAGAGAAATATGTATTTATGAGTAAATAGAACATATTCTGCTATGTGCAGAACATTGGAATGTGAAATATTCATATTTTCATGTCAGGTTAGCGCAAATGAGAATATGCGTGGTGGTGTGGTAGGGGGGTTTCCACTTTTTTCTCTCCTTTGACTTCTATGGGGAATACGTGAACGCGCATGTAAAATTCTTGCTTCAACATTTTGCACTAGTTGGGTTACCACGAGAGCGAAAACAGTTTACTTTTAACTCGTAATATGAGCGCAACCCAAAGAGAGCAAAAAGCTTACTTCTAGCACAATTAAGGCTTGAACAGAAGCGTTAATTTTGCTCTTCACTCGTAATATAGCCCAATATGAGTACGTTTCTCATTTACAAAAAGAAGAGATGGAAGGCTACTGAGCATCAGTAAAACGTTATATTTATTTCCAATGTTAAAAAATACACATGTAGGTGAACAAAGTCACAAACAAACAGGGAAGGAGACAGCAGTCTAACATGTTTCACGCATACTTGCGCTTAATCATAGATGCTGGGGACAAGTATACACAGCTGCTTCATTTAAAGGGGCAGCACACCAATGAGAACATTCATTTAGTTAAATAATGCAATGATTGGTTGTCAGCTTGTGCATTTGATTTGTGAGGTGCGTGTCCACAGTTGATGAAGCAGATCAGATAAAAACAAAATGTAAAATACTTGTGAAGGGGTAGCAAAATCTGTTACATACACAAACAATGTAAATAATATGAATATACTTATAAATGTATGCACCTGCAAGAAGAAAAGAAAACAAGAAACATATATATATATATGCATGTGTATATGAAATATAGAACACCACTGAACACTTTAACATGTTTGCAAAACATCATATTAAGTTTGCAATATAAATTAATCAATGGTATTCATATGATCATATAAAGACATATATTTCAAATTAAATGAACAAATCAAATACATAAATACAAATGTCATAGATGACATGAATTGCTGCATATTAAAATCAGCTCTAAATAGAGAGGACCTAACAATATTCCATTATATACCAAAAACTACAAGTGTGTTTACACCGAAGTTAATGGGGTATGGGGATGGAAGGGGTGGTTTAGGGGGGGGGGGGGTTTGGAGAAGGTGTTTTTGGTGGAGAAGGTTATTTATTTATTTATTTATTTATTATGAAGGAGAAAAGAATTCCAATGAGACTATTGAGATGCATACTAAAATATATACTAATATGAAAATATATGTATAACGTTCAATATGTTAAATAAGATGTATTCTAGTCAACAAAGTATCTCATATCCCATTCCAAATTGATACCCAAAGGGGACCTGGTCTTCAATTTATAAATCCAGAAAAGTTATTTTCTGTCCAGAATTTTTGATTTATCTCCCCCCCTGGGTGGGGTTCTCGCTAGGTCTATGATCTTTATATTGATACTGGGTACATTAGTGAAATGAAAAAGATTAAAATGTTTGGCAACAGCCGAATCTTTATTAAATTTCTTTATATCCCTTAAATGCTCCCTAGCTCGATCTCTGAGAGTCCTGGTCGATTGTCCCACGTATTGGGCCCCACAAAGTTTGCAATCCAATAGATACACTATATAGTCAGTAAGACATGTAGCATAGAAATCCATCTCAAAGGATTCACCTGTGGTCTTGCTACTAAATTTGTTAGTGTAATCCATAGTATCGCAAGTTAAACAATTCGTGAGATGTGCCCTAAAATTCCCTATACCCCTAAGCCAATTAGCACTAGGTCTGATCTCATTTTTGACTAAGCTGGGGGATAGTTTAGAGGCTAACGTAGGTGGCTTTTTTGCAACAAATTTGCAATCTTTAACATAAGACTGTAAAACCTCATCACCCTTCAATAAATGTAGATGCTTTTTAATGATGCTACATATGGAGTTGTATTGGGGTGAATATTGAGTTGAAAAGACAATACTCCTTTCATCCAAATAACCCTTCTGGTTACCCTTAATATTGGCATGTCTTATTCCTTCAGCTGTGTCCTTAATGTTATCTAAGTGCAATTTGTTTGGTATTTTCCAGTCCTTAATCTCCTCAAAGGTTCTATATAACCCTTCCTCGTCGTATCCTCTGGCTTTTAATCTGGTAATAAGATCATTCGCACCTTCAATGTAATTTTCCATGGTTCTGGCATTTCGTCTTAACCTGATAAATTGGCTTCTAGGGATGGATTTTATTAGATGTTTCGGGTGGCATGAAGTGGCATGAAGTAAGGTGTTACCTGCCGTTTCTTTTCTGTATGTAGTTGAAATGATCTTATGTGTGGTGGCATCACCACACAAGTTAAGATCTAAAAAATCCACATTATCATGATTTACCTCCCCTGTAAATGTAAGATTGACATCATTGTTATTCAATAGTGTCAAAAAGTCATCAAACACAAAATCCTCTTTCACAATAAAGATAAGGTCGTCTATATACCTCATGTACAACAGGATGCCGGACCTGAAAGGTTCCTGTATATCGTATATGTGTTGGAGTTCCCACCTACCCACAAATAGATTAGCATATGAGGGGGCAAATTTCGCCCCCATAGCTGTTCCTTGGTTCTGTAAATAAAAAACGGAATCAAACATAAAATAGTTGTGGGTAAGTAGGAACTCAACCACCTCAACAATGAATTCTTTGGTCTCTATTGGATAAGAGGTATTCTTGTCCAGGAAAAATCTCAGGGCCCGGCATCCGTGCACATGAGGTATAGAGGAATATAGGGATGTGGCATCAATTATAATCCACTTATAACCTGCCTGCCAAACAAAATTACTCAATATCTCTAAAAGATGACCCGAATCCCTGGTATAGCTGTAAAGATTGGTCACCAGTGGTTGTAGTATACTGTCAATCCATTCAGACATAGGCTCCAAAAGGGAGCCTATGCCTGAAATGATTGGTCTACCAGGTGGGGATGTAAGGCTCTTATGCGTCTTGGGGAGATAATGAAAAATGGGTGTGATGGGATGTATAGGTAAAAGATTCTTGGATTGATCAGCAGTGAAAATACCCAAAGCAACTACTTCATCAAGAAGCTTATTTAACCGTTTAGAAAAGATATGAATAGGATCAAAATCTAGTTTCCTATAGGTGATCCCATCTGAAAGTTGTCTGTTGGCCTCTGACATATAGTCAGATTTGTTAAGGACGACGACATTGCCGCCCTTGTCCGAATTGCGAATGACAATGCCGTTGTTCTCAACCAAGTCTCTCACGGCTGATCGCTCCTGATTAGTTAAATTTTGACTAGACTTAAAGCTGGAGGAATAACATTTTTCCTCCAGCTTCAGGACATCCTCCTCCACTCGTTTATGAAAGGTATTTAGGAAATTCCCCCTAAAGTGCCTAGGATAAAAATTAGATTCATGCTTTTTTGGAATAGGTAAGGTCTCTGATGTGGTACCTATGACATTAGTGTCAAAATTATCAATGGTTTCAATTAAGCAAATGTCTGAAAAGGAAAACATTTTATTCCAATCCACTTTTTCATCAATGCTGTGTGCAATAGGATTATAAACATCATAGGTAACTTTTTTCTCTGAGTCATGAAAGAATCTTTTAAGGGTCAACTTTCGAACAAATTTGTTGACATCTATGAGTGTTCTAAAGGCAGAAAATTTATGCATGGGAGCAAAACCTAGACCCTTTTTCAAGACTCTCTCATGATCCAGGGTGAGTTTTGTGTCAGATAAATTAATGACACTTAAAGTCATTTCTTTTTCTGTGTCTTGTGTTTCCTTGAAGTATTTTCTTTTCTTCCTTCTGGATCTTCGGGTCCGTTTCCTAAAGGGATACTCTGTTGGTTGCGTGTTTTTGGGCGAACCGCCATCTTGTTCTTATTCTTATCCTTCTTTGAGGAAACCTGTATAGAGAAAGAGAGCAAAAAAGCTTACTTCTAGCACAATTAAGGCTTGAACAGAAGCGTTAATTTTGCTCTTCACTCGTAATATAGCCCAATATGAGTAAGGTTCTCATTTAAAAATTTCCTACAGTAGGGATTAAATGTGACCAGCATGTAAAAACGCCAAAACAGGTCAACACAGGAGTGGAACTTGCTCAGAAGTTAAGGGGTTAAAATGTATGAGAAGATACTCCTTTGTCTATTTTTGGTATATGTAATAGTTGTCTCTGGGAATTGACACCACATCCAAATCAAACTGGCTGAGTTTGCAGGGGGAGTAGACCTCATTAGCTTATCTCTATATTTGCACAACATCTTTCTTATGTTATCTCTCACTGTATACACCATGGGGCCAATTGACCTAGTGGTCAATCCGCCTCAATGCAGCTGTTTCCGCACGAGCCTTCAGTTAAGAAGCAGAACCGCTGCTCCTTAACTAGTCCACCGCCTCTGATCGGCCTGATTGACACCCTTCGCTAGCGGCCGATTAGCCGTGAATCTGACGTGGGGCGGCATTGCACAAGCAGTTTACCAGAACTGCTTGTGCAATGCTAAATGCCGACACCGTATGCTGTTGGCATTCAGCAATGTCTGGTAGACATGATAAGCTACAGCGTATCATGTCTGCCAGACATTGATAATTCGGCCCCCATGAGGCTAATACTTAGGGCCTGATTCTCAATAACTCACTAGCATAGAGAGAAATAATCAGATTATTTTATTGAGCGCTATATTGTAATGTAAGTGCCTCTCATTCACATAAATAATATTAAGGAACTCTCCTTTAAGATATACACTGTTCCTAAGGTAACAATTACCTTTTAAATAACACCTGAGCGCCCTCGTAAATGCTGACAAGGTTTCTTATACAATTTTGCCACACAACAGTTTTAGAGAATTGAGCCTTTAAGAGAAGAATGGTAAATGGATATTTAGGTATCTCTCTGTCCCATCCCCACTGGGAGTATACATAGTTTTTCTACAACCAATACTTGAGTATTACAATTTTTAGTTAAGGTGGGGATGCAACAGACAAAATCAGCTGTTTAAAAATTAAGGTATAGTAGCTATTTGAAAACAATATAATACACCCCAGCAGGTAAAATAGATCATTGGCAACAAATTATAGGCGAGAAAAAAATAACAGTACACTGCCCCTTTAAATTTATATTTACAAACCTCTGGGAGTGTTTTCTTTCTCTCCTAAAGGGACAGTAAATACCTTGAGATTTGTATATAAAATGTTTAATTATTTGTAATAAATAATAAAAATATATTGTAAACTTGTTTTAATTTGCAGCCATATTCATGTCATTTAGCTCTAAAAATTGTGGATTCTCTAATTCTCAGAAATGCACCCTGAACTCTACGTATATTTCCCTAATTTGCTTTAGCAGATTACAGCTGCAAAACAATGCATTTTATAAAAACATAATGACCATGGATAGTCTTGGTCTCTGCAGACTCAAGCCCAAAATGGCTCCTCCAAATAAGTAATAGGGGAACTTTGGCTTTTGAAAAACAATTGCAGCAAACAAAATCTTTATTTGTTATAAAAATGCTTCAACTAGGCTGTTATGTTATTCTATGGCAAGACAACAGAAATGTGATATAATTACAAGGTGTTTACTGTTCCTTCAAAGGGACAGTGAAGTCAAAATTAAATCTTTTTGATTCAGATAAAGCATGCAATTTTAAACAACTGTTCAGTGTACTTCTATTATCTAATTTGTGTCATTCTCTTGGTATCCTTTGTTGAAGGAGCAGTACAACTGGGAGGTAGCTGAACACATATGCAGCCACCAATCACTTTCAAGATCTCTGTAGTGCATTGCTGCTCCTGAGCTTAAATAGGTATCACACACAAGAACAACTCATCAGGTGACAAACACTTTATGTAGAAGACTTTCAGTCAAATCTCTTCTCAACAGGAACAGTTCAGGCTTTTAAACTGTGGTGTTATTAAAAAACAACTCTGCTAAACTATTTTTTCCAAGTTGTCAGAGAGCTGTGCTCCTGCACCTACAACTCCCCCTCCCTTTCTTTCTCTGCAGTCTGCACACACAGAACTTGACATGGACAAAACAGCAACCAAATCTCTCACACTAGTTTTGTTTTGTTGTTTAAAAGACTCTGAACATTATATTAACCCTTAGATGTGCTGGGCTTTAACGCCTTTAGGATGCCATGGAAAGTTTGCATCGTCCTGCTCAACTCCTTGTAGAAACTTCAGTGGATCCGACTGGGAAACATGCCTAGCAATGCAGGCAGTCCCCTCAGCAGCCAATCAGCATTGTTTGGAGTCATGTAATCGCAGTGATAATTGTGCAACTTCCTGTTTCCACTTTTTGTTTATTTTCCAAACTTGGAGAGTTGCTTCCATCCTGAAGAATTTAACCCTTTGATGACAGGGTTAATTTGTTTACATTGGAACAACGTTCCAATGTAGACAAATTGAAATCACGCAATCGTGAGATTTTAATGATAGGATCATTCAGGGGGTGTCCCTGTGATGCTAGAGCACGCCCTCCACACCGTGATCCCATTCTGGAAGTGCTGTTGGCTTCAAGACAACCAAATCGCTAGTACGTTCTATTCCCTCCTAATGGCGCTAAAGCCCAGCGTGGTTAGGACGGAATAGAACGTCATAACAGCGTTAAAAGGAATAGCTATTTTCCCTGCATGGTGTTGATAAACACATGTGTGAGTTAGCCATAAAAAGGGTTAGTTTCTAACGATCTGGAAATGTGTATGGTTTTTTTCTTAAAGAGAAGAGAAAAAAACAGCCTTAATATCTGCTAATATTTTAACTATTTAGAATAAAGGAAATATAATACAAATATATCTCCTATAGGAGGCGCTAGGACAGATATAATGAATATATTGATTATAAAACAATATACATATGTATTACTTGCAATAAGCAGATGAAAACAATAATGCAAAATACTCAACGATTGTTGAATGAGCAACAATGAATAAATATGGTGGCTATGTAGGGGTTAAAAATAACACCAAATAATATAAAAACGTGAGTCTTATTGGCTATATACTTATAGCTTCCCAACAGGTAGCAATGAGAAAAGTCCTAAATGCAGGAACACAGGATCTTCAACTTGTTGAAGGAGGAAGGCAGCACACTAACTTCACCAGGGTCGGGGAGGAGACTCTACAGCAAAACAGAAAGAGGCGCCGCATGTGTGAATCAGTAACACAAGATGTATCAAGCACGGTGAGGAGACACAGGGTACTCACATGTAACAAAGGCACTCTATTGTGCCTGTAGGGACAGGCTGGATTTTTATCAGACAGTCCAGCTAGCTGAACTCCAGCGTGTCTGGAACTCCAGAAGCACAGGAACACAGGATCTGCAGCAGAATATAATTAGAGGGCAAGCAACCCTCTCCTCTCGGTAGCGTAGGCTAAGAGATAGACACTGAGCACTGAGAGTTTAAAACATACCAAATCGATTAAAAAACAAACAAAAAAAACCATAGTTAAAAACAACTCATGCTGATTCCAGTGTAATCTCTAGCACAAGATTAGAGAAACTATGCAACGCGTTTCTCGGTAGAACCATTTAATTTTAACTATTTGATTAGTTCTTTTTGCATGGAATTATTGACGGGCGGAATTACCACTGGTGCAGCAGGAGCAGTTGCATAAGGGCCCAAGTGCTGGGGGCCCAAAGCAGCCAGTTTATGCATAGGCGTGTGCAGAATGTGTACAATCCTAATGCAGGAGATCCTTTTTATTAGTGCAGATTGCAGGTCTGTCAGTCCATTCATCCATTCCCCACATCATTATACAGAGCAGCATGTATATTATTGCTAATACTTACTACTGAGTTACATTTTGGGGCCCAATAAAATATTTGCACAAGGGCTCTCTATTGAGTAGGTCAGCTACTGAGTTTAGAATCCCTTACACTGCACCATTAAAATGCTATATATAGAAAAGCATAAGAAACACCATTAGATCTGATCCAAAACTGTTGAAGATAGCATCAAACAAGTTTGTATTATGACCTATGGGTTAATTAATTAGCCTTAATGGGACATAAAACCGATATTTTTTCTTCCATAATTCAAAAAGAGCATGCATTTTTAAACAACTTTCCAATGTACTTCAATTATCTAATTTGCTTAATTCTCTTGATATCCTTTGTTGAAAAGTATTTATAAATAGGCTCAGTAGCTGTACATAGGTGCCTTGTGTGATTGGCTCGCTCAAGTGCATTCCTAGAATACCTAAAGTATGAAGCAAATTAGAAGTAAATCGGAATGCTGTTTAAAATTGTATTCTCTATCTGAGTAATGAAAGAAAAATGTTGGATTTCATGTCCCTTTAAAGATTTTTTTTTTTTTATTCTACGCTTAAAATGTATTTTAAAATTGTATTTCTCTAAAGAACAAAAAAAAATGCAAATTTAAATGCATTGTCCTAAATATGCTGAGTTTAGGTCATTTTCTGTTTTGTGGTTATGCAATTATGAAAAAGCACAGATCAGTGGTAAAGATATATTCCCACTGAAATACAAGAGCAGGTAAAAATGCAGAAGTGAAGATCAGCTATATTACGGTTTATGAATTATTTATTGCTTTGTTCAGAGTAAAGATAGCGTAGATGAAACTTTTCACCACATAAAATATTAATCAGCTTTAATGTGCAAAATAATTACGTCAAACCTTTCTTCTTAATGATATTTCCTAACACAACTCCAGCCCTTTAAAAAAGAGGAATATTAATAATTGGATTTAATTATTTATTTATTTATTTGGTTTACTAGGATATTGAACCCTTCAGTGAACTGACTTGTCTTTAAACAAAGTGAAGCTGTTTTAAGATTTTTCAGATCTTTACATTATAACAAAAAATAAGTGCATTTTCTGAACGAAACCAACACAAATATATATTTATTTCTTTATTTTTTTTTTTTTTTTTTAGGTTTGTTTGTTTTGGAAGTTGCGCCTGAGTATCGGAGGAAACTTGAAAAAATAAAGTCACTATGAGAGAATCAAGTGATGGCTGCTGCTAGTGTTATCTCACTTCCTCCTTAGTGAGAAAAGGGGTATTTTGTAGAAAGGGGTTTTCTAATAGCGCTTACAATGGTAATTCCTCTTATGCATGTAGAGAAGTAAATACAAAAGAAAAGTACATATATCCTGGTGAGTGAAACCGTAATAAGGCAGTAACGACAAATGCACTTGATTAACTCACCTGTGGGAACACAGGAACCAGTGATCAACGATGTAGAAATACTAGTATATTTTCATCCAGATGTTAACTTCCTCCTAGGTGGGGTATAACACCCAGGCAGTGTGATTGGGACTGAAAAGGTATTGTAGGACCCCCCTTCTTGTTCCACTCCGTATATGTGGACAGAGGGTGGATGGAAGGGGTAGTTTGTTTAAATGTGAGCTGATGTGTGTGTATGTATTCAGTATTAAAAAAATATATTTTATTTATTTCAAGTTAATTAAAAATTGAAAAAGATTAAAAAAGATACAAAATATCGGGTGTGATAAAAAAGAGATCTATTATAAAATTGAATTGTATATGAAACTAGAATAAATAATTATGAAACTACTTGATATATGTATTTATGTTACTTTTTTGTCCTATGTAGAGATCCTAAAATGTGAAAAAATACGGTACTATTGAGACTTCGTAGTTAATAAAAGATACTCTAATTCGGGGGGCGTGTCTGGGTGGCAGCCATGAACGGCTGCAATACTTGGAGCTCTGCATACCACCAAAATAATACGCCGATTATCAGAGGCTTCATGACCCATCTGCTTTAATAGTCTGAAATCCATGATTTATAATACATTTCTCTATAGATTGATATTACTTTGGACTGATTTGCCTCTTTAGATGCCCAAGTCTGGACCGTTAGAGTGAAGGTGGCGGCCATACTATACTCTGTCTGACACCCCCCTGGTTATATGGGTAAAGCAGTACTGGAAACTGCAAAAATCCGAACTGTGGGAACAGAAAACTGAGATTGTGCTACAGACTCTCTTGTGGACAGAGGTAAAGGAAGGAGAAAACCCCTAACATAGCAACTACGTACCGAACTAGATAAAATGGAGTCAGCCATTAAGCTACAATTACAGGAGGTGGAAGCACTGCTTGATGCTCATTTTGAGTGACTATCTATAGTATTTCAAGAAGAATGGAGCGCTTTAAGAGTGGAATGTGACTTCATTACTCGGAGGACACAATTTCAAACGGAGCTTCCAACTATCTATGACCCCCCTCCTGCACGAGGGCTTGCAGTGAAAAATCCTCATCAACACATAGAAGAAGCTGGTATCCCTGGAAACATCCAGATTACCCTGATAAAGGAGATAGAGATTGGGCGTAACACAGCCGGGCAGTCTATCATAGAGGGAGAAGGCAGAGCCGCTATCATTATTACTGTGCACGGCGAGGAAAGGCCTCTTCAGATTGGAGACAAAATTCCTGAGAATCGACAGTCCAAGATTACCACTGGTCCGGGTGCAGAAGCCTTTAATATATACAGCTCCCTGACCCAGGTAACAGAGGACTATGCTTTGTTGATATCACCTATCTGAGTTGGGTTCCTGCAGGCAGTCTGTGCCGATAACTCACTACACATGGCCTCTCTTGCCTCTGATACACAAACTGTGAAGATCAAGGTGAGATGCTCGCAGGCAGTACCATCTCAGACTTTTGTTCACGGACACAGTTGCCCATCTATCCTTTTGTGCATTCCCCATGTGATATCTCTTGGTGTAGCCACATCTCCTCAAAAGGCTTGAAAGTGGGAGTGGGCTAGAGTCTTTGGGGACGTTAAGAGTTAATTACCACAAGCAGTGACAAGCACTCTTTTTGTTATGTTTTTTTTTTGTATAGTGGAAGTTCCATAGTTTATTTTTATTTTTGACATTAAGCTTAGCTTCAAGAAAAGAGCTGAAAATGGAAGTGGACTTAAGTCTCTGGGGATATTAGCTGTTAACTGTGTCATATAGCACCAGCCTATGTTTTGTTTCCCACTAAGTTGTTTTTATGCCTGCCTATATCCCCATCAGTTGTTCCACCTATTTATATAGTAAGCATAGATTTCTTATTTTTTAGCCCCTCCCAACAAGTTTAGGGGTTTTATTACTCAAAGGTCTACCCTGAAGCATGAAGTAACAGAAGACCTTGCCACATTGTTGTATTGCATGTAAACTCTTATTGTTTCTCATTTTGCTATCCCTGATAATAGTGTATAACATTTAAAATGATATATGAGATATGGTTGCCCTTTAGTTTTACTATTGCATAGGCTGCTCTCTAGTATTGATGGTCCTAGCGTCAGCGGCCGAGGCGTTGGGGGCCCCCTATACTTAACATTGCGCAGCAGTATTAAACAGATGCCAACTTTTTCTTCCTTATATAGTAAGCCTATATGAGTCAGAGGGTTAACATGCAGGCAACTGCTTTACTTTCTCCCCAACAAAGGTTAATTGAGTCTTTCTATCCTCCTTCACTAGCGAAATTCCATACCTAGATGTCCAAAAGTGGGTTATACATATTATTTGTACGTGTACTTTACACTGTTTTTATAGCTTGTGAGTCTGTATTTTTTATGCTATGTCAGACATTAGTTACTATTGGTCTATTTGTTGTGCTTCTAATTCCCACAGTTCCTTGGTTTACATGTTATTTTATGCTACTAATTATATATAAATCATTTAGAATATCAGTTGCTAATTCATATTAAACCTATAGATCCAAAAGTGACCACTTCAATTTATATTTTTCCCCTTTTAGAACTTGTTAGCTTTGGGAGGTACAATAGTTGCCTCCAGTTTCATTGGAGAAACACATTAAGCACAGGATATAAAAAAGTGAGGTTCCAGTCATATGTGTATCATTATTCATATTGTGAATTTTACTTATATGTATGGCTTCTATTGTATTGAAATTTATTATTTTTGTGTTTGTTATATGGTTGTACTATTTTTGGCACAACCTCAATCAAAAAAAAAAAAAAACTCTAATTCATAGTTGATAAAAATCCTAGAGAATGCTTAAAAAGTAGGGCTGATAAAACACTTAATTGGATTAGTTGCAATTATACATATGAGCGTGGTACAATGTGTTGGTAAAATAAACATCTGTTAGGCATATGTGCTAGAAAAAAGGTATCTTGCTAACAATATACAGAGCTGGAGGCTGCTGTACTCACCGCTCGGTGTATAGAGCCCTGCGGCGTGAATCGGATATCCGGAAGTGATACTTACGCGTTTCGTGAGCATATCAGCTCACTTCTTCAGAGGCTTGTAAATCTGGTGCCATCCTAATGGCCCTTATATAGCCTGATCAATTACAATCAAGGATTGTAGGTGTTAAAACCCTATTCAATTAATGATAGGCTTATTAGCCACTTTAGAGTAATTATGAAAAACGGTGGTTTTCGAAAAATGCCTTAAGGGGATATGGCTGTTATTCTAGATGTTAAAAAAGAAGCTTATTTGATTATATGTTTTTATGTTATTTTCAGTGTGTGTATTATAGAGACTCAGAAAGGGAGTGTCATTTTATTCTATATTATTATACGCGTTAACCTGTTATATCTAGAATAACAATTAAAAATAAAATTTCCCCAGTTTAAAAATAGCTTATACATAAAGTATATAGATGTATATATAATATATTCAAAAATGACAACTTGAGGTATAAAAAGAGGAACGATACTTAATGGAGTGTTACAAAAGGCTAATAGTTATTAAAAAATTTATTTTAAATTTACTTATGTATTGTACTGTGTCTCAATACATTATATAGTATATAAATATATTAACCCAGATAGAATTATTTAAATAGTATGGGTGGTTGGTAAGAGGCTTAATTATTTCACTTGAATGACTCAAAAAAACTCATTTATAGTAAAAATGGATCAAAGGAAGGCTGTTAAATCTATATCTGTATTGAGCCTGTATGGTTTTCTGGTTCTTAGTTTGTAGATCCAGTAGGTCTCTCTCTTTCTCAGTTGTAGCAGTCCGTTTACTCCTTCTGTATAAGGTATATGTTCAATGGCTTTTATTTGTATCTCTTTTTCATTTTTATTATGAAGTTCTTCAAAATGTGTCGATATACCATATTCAGGTTCATCACTGGTAATATTATTTATATGTTCAAGGAATCTTGGTTTTAGAGTCCTTTTCGTCCTTCCTATATAGACTTTATTGCAACTACAGTTTAGTTGGTATATAACATACTTGCATTTGCATTTCATAAAACTCTCTATTTCGTATTTATTATTTTCCCTATCAGTAATTCATCTGTTTTCTTCTTTGCTCTTGCTGACATGTTTACAGCATAGAGATTTTTTTTATTACATTTGTAGAATCCTTTTGTTTTATTTGTTAGCCAATTTTCTTATTTCTGTGCTTTTTTGTCTTTCATTTGGTTGGTATATATTATATATATTCTTAAAGTTTATATTTTTCTTATAAGTTATTTTAGGTTTTTCAGGTAGTGTTTTTTTCAATAGAGGATCCCTTTTTAGAATATGCCAGTGCTTGTTTAATATTTTCTCAATGTCTTTGGTTGCATTACTGTAAGTGGTTATAAACCTTGGCGTCTGGTTTGAAGGTGAGGTTGTTATTTCACCATTCTTTGTTTTCTGTTTATTTTTCGTTATAAGCAAATCTTTTCTACCTACCAGGTTGACTTTTTCATAAGCCTTGTCCACAGTTCTTTTGTTGTAGTTCTTACTGTAGAACTTCTGCCTTCTATTGATTTTTTTAATGTACTACGATAAATAGTCATTTCAATTAATTACGAGATACATTCCAATTATTTGCTAAATAATGCCGTTCTGTGCTTTGTACAATACCACTAATTTTGAATGTTATCGCTAACTTCTTAAAGTCTACTCCAGAATTTGTATTGTTTAAAAAAGTTAGACAATCCCTTTATTACCCAATTCCAAGTTTTGTATAACCAACACTGTTACATTAAAGGGACAGTAAACACCAGAATTGTTGTTGTTTAAAATGGTAGATAATCCCTTTATTACCCATTCCCCAATTTTGCATAACCAACACAGTTATAATAATGTACTTTTTACCTCTGTGATTACCTTGTATCTAAGCCTCTGCAGACTCCATGGGAGTGAGCACAATGTTATCTATGTGGCACACATCAACTAGCTCTGTCTAGCTGTGAAAAACTGTCAAAATGCACTGAGATAAGAGGCGGCCTTCAAGGGCTTAGAAATTAGCATATGAGCCTACCTATGTTTAGCTTTCAACAATGAATACCAAAAAAATATAATTTGATGATAAACATAAATTGGAAAGTTGTTTAAATTTGCATGCCCTATCTGATTCCTGGAAGTTAAATTTTGACTAGACTACCCCTTTAATTCCTGTTATGTTGCACATGTTCAGCCATCACCACTGGGGGACACTGTGCATGAGTTTTTGCCGCCAGCGCGTGCTCATACTGCTGATGATGTAATGTCACCATTGGCACATGGAGGGTGAACAGGATGGGAGAGACAGACCGAGAGAAATGACAGAAAGAAAAATGAGAGAGAGAAAGAAAAACGAGAAGCAAGAGTGAGAAAACAGAGTGGGAAAGAAAAACAGAAACGAGAAAGGCAAAGAAGTGACAGAACATTTTCTTTCAATCCATTTTTTCAGGACTACATAATATTAAATAAAATACTTTTTTCTTAAGAATTAAAAAAAAATTCTCCCCAAGATCAGATGTTTTTTACAGGCATGTGAACAAGAAGAGCTAGACTTGCATAGAAATAAATTATTTTTCTAGTTGACAGCCCCAACTTACTTTCCAGCTGCATAGACGTCTGCTGTGTCAAAAAGGTTTATCCCGTTATAATATCAGTAATAATTATATATTTATTTATATACAAAAAATGTTTTAAAGGGACATAAAACCCAATATTTTCTTTCATGATTCAAATAGAGCACTGGTTTTCAAACCTGTCCTCAGAACTCCCCAACAGGCCATATTTTGAGGATATCTGAACAGTAGCACAGGTGAAATAATCAGCTAATTAGTAAACATGGTTATTTTACCTGCTCTCACCCAAGGTAATCCTAAAAACCCAGCCTGTTGGGGAGGCCTGAGGACAGGTTTGAAAACCAGTGAGATAGAGCACACAATTTTTAATAACTTTCCAATTTACCTCTACAGTATTTTGCTTTGATTTCTTGTTATCCTTTGTTGAAACACAAGATAGGCTCAGCTCAGGTGCTAGCTGCTGATTGGTGGCCATACATACATGCCTCTTATTATTGGCTCACCCAATGTATCCAGCTAGCTCCCAGTAGTGCATTGCTGTTACTTAAACAAAGGATATCAAGAGAATGAAGCAATTTTGATAAAATAAGTAAATTGGACATTTGTTTAAAATTGTAGGCTTTATAAGAACCAGGCAAGTAAAAAAAATACAATGAACACAGGAAAGATGCGCTGACTCAGAAGTAGATATGCTGGAAACAAATATTTTTTGGAAAGTCCAAGTATCAGTGACTAATAATAATGAGGTCACAGTCAAGAACGCCTGACGCGTTTCGCACATGCGTGGATGCGCTTCTTCGAAGGCTGATTAGAATCAGACGGTGACAGCTTTTTAAACATAATATCCACCAATCCTAGGGCGGCTTAGATGTTAGCCAACTGATGTGGCGCCGCCGAACAGCAAAGCAACATGACAGGTGTTGAAAGTTTACACTAAATGAATGGAGAAAGTTGCTGCTGTTCAGAGGGGCCTCACTGTGATACTTAGTATACAATAAACCAATAAATCTTTTTCTAATTAGGTTTTTAGGGAGTTTAGGAAACATATACGCATACTATCTAAGATAGCATATCAATATGATTCCAACCACCTATAGAGTTTAGTATTAGGGGCATTTCCCCAATCCTTTTTGCATGCCTTTTTGCATGTTTTTTTTTTGTTCCTAACAATAACAAGTTTTATGACACATTATGATCGTTTTTCACCTACACAGTTAAAATAGTTTATGTCTTAGGGCTGGCCCTCAGATGTGGTTATCAGTTTATCTACTTTGTCCCTTTATTTAGGGACCCCCTTAGGCTTAATGGCTTAGAGTATTACTCGATTCACTGCCTTGTCCTTTGGCTTAGTGTTCAGCCTGATCATGTGTCATTTGTTACACTTACTGTTCTTTTGGTCAGTATTATTAGATTCATTATTTTTCATATATCTTTTTATTTAGTATGCCTTGCACTTTTATATGTTTCTTTTTGTAGAAGTTTTGTACTTAATATATTCTTTTCCTATGTACATCTCTATGTCCCTTACTGTTGGCATTGTTGATGGCATATTATTATTTATTTTTTATATTTGAGAGTACTGGCAAGTTATTCATTTATCCTTAATTATCTCTGTTTTTGTTTCATTGTTATGATATAGTACATGCAGAAATTCATTCATTTATTTAGTTGTTTTTATTGCTCTTATGTATCTTATCTAACATAGCCATTGATGTTTATTGTATACTAAGTATCACAGTGAGGCCCCTCCGAACAGCAGCAACTTTCTCCATTCATTCAGTGTAAACTTTCAACACCTGTCATGTTGCTTTGCTGTTTGGCGGCGCCACACCAATTGGCTAACGTATAAGCCACCCTAGGATTGGTGGATATTATGTTTAAAAAGCTGTCACCGTCTGATTCTAATCAGTCTCCAAAGAAGCGCATCCACGCATGCGCGAAATGCGTCAGGCGTTCTTGACTGTGACCTCATTATTCTGTCACTGATACTTGGACTTTCCAATAAATATTTGTTTCCAGCATATCTACTTCTGAGTCAGCGCATCTTTCCTGTGTTCATTGTGTTCAACAGCGGTTGGGTATACCGCTTCCTGGATTAGCTGCTCACTTTGCCGTATCCACTTCAGTTCCTGGGCTTGCTCTCCATCCCCTTACGCCTCACTAACCACAGTGTGCCTAGTTACGTCACAGGTGACGCACTGAGAAGCACGCCTTCACCACAGCCGGATCTCTTTGCACGCCAAGGAGGACACACAAGCTGCACCCCCCCGGAAGGGTCTCATCGCCAGTCCGAGGTGAAGTAAAGCAGTGTGCCCAGGCACCCCACCAGACCAGTGGAGGGTAAGAGATGACGGATGATTTGTGACTACAGTGACTTTTGTATTTGAATCTGTATTTGTCACCTCTGACACCTAGGCTGAAGCGGAGTGTACTGACACGTTGGGAACTTTATGAGAGTGAAGTTTGGAACCACTTACAGTGGATAAATAGAACTGTTTTGACTGTTTTGTCCTTTCAGACACGGACTGTATTGGGACCATATCCCCCTCAGTTTGGACTTCTCATATATACCTTTAGAGAACCCGGGGGACCTATTTCCTGAACACTTTTGCTATTTGTGATTTTTTAAGTAAAAAAAAATAGTTTCATTGTGGGGGGGGGGGTGCTTTTTGCAGTACCCAGATTGGTCAGTCTCAGATTGAGTGGCCAATAATGGTAAAGTAAATTAATGCTGGGTACTCTCATGTTAGTCAATTGAAGAGGAGCTTGACACACAGCTTTGACTATGGCAATTTGCCGAAACGCATCAGCTGACCCCTATGACGCTACCTGGATTTTGGCATGTGTGTTTGAAGTAAACACACGGATACTTTGTTGCTGCAAAATTTTAAAGAAGTTTAAGAAATAAAGGCATTTGATTTTAAACGGAGTTCCCCGGGTACAATTCTTTTGTGTGGATTGGCATGTACCTGACATCCGGGTTGAGCTCTGCAACATAAGGCAAAAGCGTGTATCCCGAAAGCATGGAACGCTCATAGAGTGATGGAAGTGGGAAGAAGCCAGGTCAGTGCTGCCGAGGAGGGGAGGAGCGGCGGTGAGTAAATGTCAATAATAATACAAGCTTATCTGCTGTTATGACACAAAGTGCAACTAAATATTGAAAATTACGCCCTCTCTGTGGACCGGAGACGGTTTGTCACATACAAAGATATATATATATATATATGTGTATGTGTATGCAAAGACCTATCTGACCCGACTCATATATTCAAACCGCTCACAGTATATGTACATGCACAAATATGGTGGATCCACTACTAACACTGGCATTAACATTTATGCAATAAAATACATATATAATATCAGCACTGCCTGTTGTGTAGGGGGGTAAAACCGAATACTGAAAAATTCTCTGGCAAGAGGTCTGAGTACCATACATTTATAACCTCTTGTGAGTTATTATTCTCTTTAAATCCACATACTTTCTCATTGGATTTTGTGAAACTCCGTTCACATAAAAAGTTATTGTGCCAAAATATTTCCACAATTTTTTTATAATCCTGTTAAAATGTTTTATAGCAATTTTCATACAATCGTTATATTTTATCTTACATTTAGTATTTTACTTTTTATTTAGTTTACTTTCTTATATAACTTTTTATAACGAACTAACAATACATAAAATAAATATAAAATGTACAACTTTTCTATCTTTTCATGTAGAGCGGTTGACTTAGCATTAAAAGATACAATTAAATTGTTAAAGGGACAGTCTACACCAGAATTTTTATTGTTTTAAAAGATAGATAATCCCTTTATTACCCATTTCCCAGTTTTGCATAACCAACACAGTTATAATAATATACTTTTAACCTCTGTGATTATCTTGTATCTAAGCCTCTGCAAACTGCCCCTTTTTTCAGTTCTTTTGACAGACTTGCAGTCTAGCCAATCAGTGCCTGCTCCCAGATTACTTCACGTGCACGAGCACAGTGTTATCTATATGAAATATGTGAACTAACACCCTCTAGTGGTGAAAAACTGTTAAAATGCAATCTGAAAGAGGTGGGCTTCAAGGTCTAAGAAATTAGCATAGGAACCTTCTAGGTTAAGCTTTCAACTAAGAATACCAAGAGAACAAAGCAAAATTGGTGATAAAAGTAAATTGGAAAATTGTTTAAAATTACATGCTCTATCTGAATTATGAAAGTTTATTTTGGCCTAGACTGTCCCTTTAATAGCACATACTTTTGTGCAAACATTAGAAAAAAACACATAATTACAAACCATTTTATTGGTCATTCATAACAGATATTTCTGGTATTAGTTTAGCATGGTTTTATTTCTTAAAAAAGTTCTTTCTTGTAACAAATTCATCTGGATATTCCACCTCTAATATAAAACAAGTATCCAATGTGTCTCTAATAGACTTATGAGAATGTTGCATGCTCTGTGCCTACACAGCTTTTAGAGTAGGTGCATTTAACATTTTAGTTCTGAAACTTTAGAAACCCTTTACATAAATATGCATGCATAACAATAAAAAGATTCTTAAAAAGAAGAAACAGATTAAAATGAGAACAAACACTCCTCTACATACATTTAACCTTTTCCATGTGAAAGAAATAGAAATCATTTCGTTTACAGGGAAACAAGGATCCATAAAGCTGCAAATTTCAACCTATTTTGCCAGTTCATGTACACTAGTAAAGGGGTTATAGTAAGTTTGTCTGAGAAACACATGACTAGAAATATTTCCAGAATACAAATAATTTTTAACAAGGCATTTAAAAGAAATGTAAATACAGTTGAACTTGTTTCACTCATTTTATTAATCAGAAATTTATGTTTGTGAATATTTTCGTTTGCAGCTTTTTAAAATAGAAATAGTTTTGTGCAAATGATGTGATGTTGTAGCAAATGAATCAACTCTAGGAGGATTATTCTATCATATTAATATAACACCTTCAATTCTAAACCAAATACAACTGGTATTAGATCCTACTAGAGATGTCATATACCTTTTATAAAAGTATGATTAAATCATTATTTACTGTTGAGCACATGGTATTAGTTTTCTCGGTGAGCTATCGGTGCCTAAATTTATTAGCCCCAGGTGTCCTTAATACCTGTTTTCCTTCTTTTGTTGAATATGAATATTTGCTGGTATTTGGGTGCTCTACACATTTTTATCCTAGGATGCATCTGACTATACATGATTTTGTATATAATAATGTTAAGTGAATAAAGAAATATTTGTCGATATTTTGTTTTTCTGTGACTTAGTTACAGAATTATTTTGTACTGTTATGCGTTACTGCTACTCAAAGGTGTGTTTATGCAAATATTGCTGACATTGTTATTATCCAATCACTGTGCGTTTTAAGGTTTAAAAAGGGGCAGTGTATCAGGTTGTATAGGCTATCACTACGGCTCACGCTGAAACGCGTAAGCCAATCTGATACACAACACCTTTGAACATGAACTGTGGCTCTGAGGTTATTTTATACTTGTGCTTTGAATAAAAGTTACGTTTTACTTTTACTACTTTCCAGATTGATCGCTTCTTCTTCCAGTTACACTTTGTTTATTATTGCCAGAAGATCACTTCGGATACTGGGACTGCCAGTTGATACCCCACATGTGACAGCTCCACCGCGTCAGTGGTGACATTTCCGGAGGACGCCGAAAGCCGTAGGCTGATGCATGGTACAGCGGACAAGACATTTCTAACTGATCACGCAGCATTGAATGCAGTGAGTCCGTGAGCAGGCTCGAGTGTTATCGGGTCTTACGCTGGGAAGTCGGAGAGGTGTCCCTGGCAGCTGTACGTCAGGTGAGCTGTGTCACACTAAGCAAGGGGTTTTCTCTACTTACCGTTGGGATATTGTACTTTGAACTCAAAGGACTGGTTGACTGCTGCTTGTTTGTACATCAGCATTTATGTGTTTTATATGTTAATGGATGCCATCAAACATCCTTAAGCTTAACAGCATCTTGTGTGAGAATATTATTGCTTTGGGTTCTGGCTACCCTTATAAGCTGTACAGCTGAAGAAAAGTAAAGTCCCGGGTTCATCACAGAGCCATGGATCATACAGTACAACAGTATTTTTCACTTTTACCAGCTAATGAAAGGGATTATGTTTCTTCTGATATGGACATCATTTTCTCTGAGGATATGACTAACCTCTGTTTGCCAGCTTTGTTTGAGTGTATGGAAAATGTATTGTTAAAGGTGCTGCGATTGCAGTGGGACATTTGGACATTTGAGAAGTATATTGAATTACAGATGGTGCCGAGAGGCCTGAGAATCAACAAATAATCTACATTTGATGTAGTAGATAAGAACTTTATTGACTCTTGGAACCAAGTACTCACTGAATGTTCTACAGCCAATAGAATGCAAGCTCAATCTGATTGGCTGATTCAATCAGCCAATCAGATTTTTCCTACCTTAATTCCGATTGGCTGATAGAATCCTATCAGCCAATCAGAATTGAAGGGATGCCATCTTGGATGACGTCCCTTAAAGGAGCCTTCAGTCGTCTGCGTCGGCGGGATGAAGATGGATCCTGAAGAAAGAAGATTGAAGACCCCGCTTGGAAGATGACATCGCCCGGATGGAAGACTTCTTCAGCGCCGCTTGGAGGATCACTTCATCGGATGGAAGACTTATTCAGCGCCGCTTGGAGGATCACTTCTGCCGCTCCGGATCTCCTCTTCAGTTCCATCGGTGGCTCGGCTGAGTGAAGACGACTCAAGGTAGGATGATCTTCAGGGGGGTAGTGTTAGGTTTATTTAAGGGGGGTTTGGGTTAGATTAGGGGTATGTGGGTGGTGGGTTTTAATGTTGGGAGGGTTGTATTTTTTTTTTACAGGCAAAAGAGCTGAATTCTTTGGGGCATGCCCCGCAAAAGGCCCTTTTAAGGGCTGGTAAGGTAAAAGAGCTTTGAACGTTTGTAATTTAGAATAGGGTAGGGCATTTTTTTGTTTTGGGGGGCTTTGTTGTTTTATTAGGGGGCTTAGATTAGGTGTAATTAGCTTAAAATTGTTGTAATATTTTTGAAATGTTTGTAACTTATATTTTTTATTTTTGTAACTTAGCTTTTTTATTTTTTGTACTTTAGTTAGTTTATGTAATTGTATTTAATTGTAGTTATTTGTAGCTAATTTATTTAATTAATTTAATGATAGTGTAGTGTTAGGTTTAATTGTAACTTAGGTTAGGATTTATTTTACAGGTAATTTTGTATTTCTTTTAGCTAGGTAGTTATTAAATAGTTAATAACTATTTAATAACTATTCTAACTAGCTAAAATAAATACAAAGTTACCTGTAAAATAAACATAAATCCTAAAATAGCTACAATGTAATTATTAATTATATTGTAGCTATCTTAGGGTTTATTTTACAGGTAAGTATTTAGTTTAAATAGGAATAATTTATTAAAGCATAGTGTAGTGTTAGGTGTAATTGTAACTTAGGTTAGTTTTTATTTTACAGGTTAATTTCTCTTTATTTTAACTAGGTAGCTATTAAATAGTTAATAACTATTTAATAGCTATTGTACCTAGTTAAAATAAATTGAAAGATGCCTGTAAAATAAAAATAAATCCTAAGATAGCTACAATATAATTATTATTTATATTGTAGCTATATTAGGGTTTATTTTATAGGTAAGTATTTAGTTTTAAATAGGATTCATTTAGTTAATAATATAAATATTATTTAGATTTATTTAATTAATATTTAAGTTAGGGGGTGTTAGGTTTAGTGTTAGACTTAGGTTTAGGGGTTAATAAATTTATTACAGTGGCGGCGGTGTAGGGGGGCAGGATAGGGGTTAATACATTTATTATAGGTGGCGATGGTGTAGGGGGGGCAGGATAGGGGTTAATAAGTTTAATATAGGTTGCGGCGGGGTCCGGGAGCGGCGGTTTAGGGGTTAAACTATTTATTTAGTTGCGGCGGGGTCCGGGATCAGCAGGATAGGGGTTAATAACTTTATTATAGATGGAGGCGGTATGGGGGGGCAGGATAGGGGTTACTAGGTATAATGTAGGTGGCGGCGGTGTACGGGAGCGGCGGTTTAGGGGTTAATACATTTATAAGAGTTGCGGCGGGGTCTAGGAGCGGCGGTTTAGGGGTTAGTAACTTTATTGAGTTCCGGGAGGCTCCGGGGGCGCCGGTATAGGGGGTAGAACAGTGTAGTTTACTGTGAGTGCTTAGTGACAGGCTAGCAATAAAGCTGTCAAAAAGCCGAAGAGCAGCGAGATCGGATGAGTGATAACTCTCACAATCCGCTGCTCATCGCCCCATACTTGGTGCGCGGCTTTTTGACAGATTTATTGATAACTTAGGCGAAATTTTGCAGGTCCGCGACGGCGATGGTAGGCGAGCTTAGGCGGGCGTATTGAACCGGCGAAGGCAGGTAAATTAGACACGTTGATAACTACCCCCCTATGTATGTTTCTAGTGTCAAAACACAACAGCCCAAATCAGCCCAAATTCAGCTTGACCCTAGAGGGGCAAGTGACTCCGCTATACTGGAGCAGGTTTTTCCCATAGACGGGATGGATGTGGGAGGGGGAGGATACGGGCAGACACACAAGGTGTCCCAGGAACGATATCAGTTGAGGGGGAACCATACAACATCCAAATACAAACCGGCAATGTAATCAATTTGTCCACACATATTCTTACTATGGAACAACACAGAGTTTTGTCTTATGGTTTAAATTTTGCACCTACTTCAGAGTTTAATCTATTGGACACACTAATTGATGTGAATAGATTTATTAGGAATGTGACCTTGCGTAAACATTTTCAAAACAGCTCAGCTTTGGCTTATGATCCATCAGTCAGACAAGAAGTAGGTGTAAATTTACCATTTGACGAATGTTGTGATTTGATCTCTTTAGAACAACTAGAACAAGAAGGTAGGAGGAGTACCTGTGCGACAGAAGGTACCAATAGAATTAGGAGTTACAAAAAACCTTCTCAGTTCTACCCCATTCATACTAGGGGTCCTACCTTGGAGAAGTTCTTTGAAAGGGTTGAAAGAGATCTTACACAACTTAAGGGTGAGGATTTACCTGTCTTTTCCAATTTGAGTAATAAAGAAAAAAAGGCCTTGAAAGAACTTAAAGGTTTGAATGAAATCGTAATAAGTAATGCTGACAAGGGGGGATCAGTGGTTGTACTTAACAAAAGTGATTATATTTCTGAGGCCCACAGGCAATTGAACAACAGAGAGAATTATGAATTGTTACAGGGTGAACCCACTTTGCGCTATCAGAGAGAGCTGTTGCCTCTCCTGGACAAAGGTGGTGACTTGGGGATCTTGGACAGTAATACCATGGAGTTTCTCTATGTTGAGCATCCTAGAATGCCTATATTCCATCATCTGCCCAAGGTCCACAAGTCACTAACCAAAGTCCAGGGGGAGGCCGATAGTCAGTGGGATTGGTTCCCTTTCTGAAAAACTCTCTATGTGGCTTGATGAGGTCTTACAACCTCTGGTTAAGAACCTACCCAGCTACCTCCGTAACACAAAACACATTTTGAGGATAATTGGAGATGTCAAATGGGAAGGCCAATTTAGTTGGCTCACCATTGACGTCAGTTCATTGTATTCCTCTATTAGACATAGTCTAGGGTGGAAGCATTGAAATTCTTTCTTTACAACTATACTGATTATACATCTAGCTTTCAAGAATATGTCTTGGAAGTTGCTAGTTTCTTGTTGATGCATAATTTTTTCAGTTTTGATGGGAAGGTGTATCTGCAGAGATGTGGGACGGCCATGGGGGCTAAGTTTGCCCCGTCCTACACAAACATCTTCATGGGATGGTGGGAGCTGTCCCACATCTTTGCAGATTCCAATCCCTACAGGGAGCAGATCAGTTTGTATAGGCGCTATATCGACAATCTGCTCCTGGTTTGGCAGGGAGATCAGTCATCGACTCTCTTATTTGTGGAATGGTTAAATAACAACGAGGTAGGCCTCCAATTCACTCATTAATGCCACCGTGATACTATTAACTTCCTTGACTTAAGATTGAGGGGATTACCCGATGGAACAATTGATACAAGCGTATATCGGAAGCCAATCTCAGGCAACTCTTTATTGAGTGCCAAAAGTTGTCATCCCTCACATGTGCCCCATGCTGTGGCAAAGGGGCAATTCATTCACACAAAAAGGAACTGTACTAACAGTGATCAATATGAAATAGAGGCAGATATTCTCTGCAATAGACTGAGAGATAGGGATTACAAACAGCATGTGGTATTGAGAGCCAGACAAGAGGTACAGCATTTGGACAGGGATCTTCTGTTGAAGGATAAGGATTTGATAGTCAATAATAGATTTGATGGAGTTACATTTATCACTAACTATAGTGCACACTATAACAAGGTGTGTAATATAGTGCGCAAACATTTTAGGATGTTGGTGGCTGATGACCTCTTGGTCCCAGTAGTTGATAAAGGTATGAGGTGTGCTTACAGAAAAGCTAGAACACTAGGGAATTATGTAGCACCTTCAGAAGTAATCAAACAAATACCCAAAGTTTCTACCTGGTTACAACACAAGGGTATGTTCAAATGTGGTAAATCCAGGTGCAAACCCTGTGAACATGTGCTCTTGGGAGCACAATTTAAATCTGAGGTAACAGGAGAAACTTTTGAAAACCGCAACTGCCTCAACTGTACTTGTAATTAGCTTGAGTCCATAGATAGCGACAGCGGGGGATGGGCTGTTGCCAAAAACATGTACTTTCATGCGGTATTCTATAATATCTTTAGCAGGATCGTTATCTTTGAACCAGAAGAATCTTAGAAAATTCCTGTGCTCTTCCTTGAAGAGGAAGAAGGGAAGATGTGCATGATGAAATACAGGAGGAGGCTGGCGGCAATTTCAAAACGGCATGGGACATGTAGTAAGTCATTTTACTAGAAAACTATTTATTAAGCAAAATTGGGCTATAGTTTGAACTATTTATCCTAGTAAACTTTAACTGTAGCAGTAAGAACATTTTTTGGGTTGACTGTCCCTTTAAGGACTAAGTGAATATCCTGCTGCTAATGTGGTTTAACCCTCAAATTAAACTGAATGTGCAAAGAAGAAAAGAATTAGCAGCACTAGAAAATCACGGATATACTGAAATTTATAAAAATAAAAAAAAGGGGGGGGGATTAATACCCAGTTTATTTTAAAATGTATGAATTATAAGCAATATAATATAAATCTTTAAAAATAGGGATGTCTCCCAATCTAGATTACTAACACAATAAACAATTCAACAATTGTGAAAATACTGGGCAGCTTATTAGCACTTATTAGCATATAATAGTTTAACAATAAGAGTGTATGCAGTGCAATAAATATCCACCAAACTATTTCCACAATGTAGCAAACAAATTGAAACTTGATATATAAAATGTTGCAATGCAATAGGTTACACCGGATAAAATGACACAGATACTAAGCAAGTAAATACCAAAAAATCTGGACATGTATTATTAAGGAGGATAGATAGTATTCCGCTTAGTGTCCATAAATACAAACAAATAGGTCAAACATAGTGAATTTGTGATTCCCTCATTATGATGAATAGGAATGTTCACATTGCCCTCAATGGGTATACCACATTTAGAGGGATATTATAGAGATTGATATGCCTTTGTAGATGTGAAATATTAGTGTATTTTGCAATCCCCTTAGGGAGAATATGAAAGTACACAATCCCCTCAGCGGGTTTACCGCGTCTAGAGGGACAATGGAAACAGTACCTTTCAGGTGTTCCCCTCGGCAGCAATCCTTTCCACGTCCAGAGGGAGAGTATGAATCTTGTGTTAATACCTTAGTTACAGATACTTCTCTGGGAAATTCTGTATGCTGTTTACTTTTGTTCCTCTTTATCGGATAGTTGAGTTCCAAGGACTCCGTGGCGGTTGTTCGTCACCTGACTCCCCTCTATGTGTTGGAGGTTGGAATTCGGAGGTCACATCCTGATCTGAATAGATGGGCAGCTTCAATGATAATTGATTGTGTTATGCCGATATCCTAGGTGCCTTTAGGACAAATGGTGTGTATAACACAAATGGAGAATCTCCTCTCGGTATCCTTAAATATATAGGGAAAGTTCCAAAGAGAGAGCCAAAACAATGGCTTAGAATTATCGGTCTGTGCTGAGTGGCAGCAAGTCCTGGTCTACGCCAATGGGCTTTATTAAGACATGTTTTTACTGCTCACTTGCAGACTTATAAAGGGCTTCCTTTTTGTCAATTGGTTGGGATTGCACCTGTGTGAACTTTCCAGAGAGGTGCATTCAGTTTAAGGTGGAATACTTGATAAGACATTGCCTCATTACAAATATAATATGGTATATGTTGTTAAAACAGAAGCATTAAAATATTCACCTAACCAATATAACTTTTAAATATCATTTGAAATGATTGTATATTTTTACATTTTTACCAGTCTCTCTGACTCTTCAAGAATATTAATCTAGTAACATTTTGAAGAACCTTGCATTATGGTGTGTGATTTAAGGAGGTATTACTTATGAGCTAGACAAAGATCTTCTTATACACAACTCTTAATTCTCCTTTTGTCCTTTAAAATTAATATAGGGTTAGGAACTACTGTACATCTGAAGGAGATAGTATAACAAGGGAAGATTTCAAATGAAAGATGCTTCAAGTACTTCATGTAATGATATTATATATAAAATAAATATGTCCCCTATAAAAAGGGGGAAATGTCGATTTCTGAATTAAGACCTCCTGGTTGGAGGGTATCTAATGAGTAAATAATGTCTGCCTCTGCTCTGAGTATTTTCTTTTCCCAATCTCCTTCTCTCCAATCCGGTTTTATTCTTCTAATACCCCAATATCGGAAATCTTTAAGATTATTATTATGTACTTCTCTGAAATGGCTGTAAATGTATGGGTCTAAATTCCCCCTGTTAATACAGGATATATGTTCTCTAATTCTTTTACTTAATGTTCTGGTCGTTTCGCCTATGTAGATTTTCTTACATGAACATTGAATGGCATAAATTATACCTTTGTCTTGGCATCTAATCATATCCTTAATATTGAATATAAAGTTTTTTGTTTCAGATTTTAGATTTTTTATTTTGCTGCTGTACTTACAAGCTTTGCAGCTAAAACAAGGAAAAAACCATTTAGCTGTATTCCTTTTATATTTACTTCACAATTTTTATTTTTGAATTTTTTTAACTCACTGGGAGCTAGCAGGTTTTTTAAATTTTTTGCTTTTCTATATATTATTTTTGGATACTCAGTTACTTTTTCACCTATAATAGGGTATGTCTGGACAAGATGCCAATGTTTTTTTAGAATAAAAATACTTTAAATACTGCTAATAGCCCCGGTATTCCAAAAATCATTCACTCAGACTTAAAACCTAAGTCTACATTTTATCCAACCAATGAAAAGGGGAGAAATTTGGAACTTTTTGAAAACAAATGGATACAAAAGGATATAAAAAAAGTGAAAACAAGTAAGAATAGACCCAGAAATGTAACATCTAAGGAAAGATTAGTTCTGAAAGAACTCCAAGAAGACAAAACAATAGTAATAAGACCAGTGGACAAAGGGGGAGGGGTGGTCATTATGGACAGATCAGATTACATAAAAGAGCAGACTCTTAGGAGAGACAGATACATATCAAGAATTAAAATTAAATCCAACTAAAAAAATCCTATTAAGATTTACCAATATGTTGGATAATGCAAAAACAAAATCAATTCTGAACAAAAAGGAATATGAATTCTTATATCCCAAATCACCAAAAATTCCCATACTATATTTTCTCCCAGAAATCCATAAAAGCCTCACCACCCACCAGGGAGACCGATAATATCCGGTATTGACTCCCTTACATCAAACCTTTCAAAATATATTGATGGTTATCTGCAAAAGTATGTTAAAACATTACCTTCATATTTGAAGGACACCACTGATATTCTAAAATGAAATGAGCAAATGAAATGGGAACCACATTACCTACTAGTTACATGCAATGTTTCATCATTATATACGATTATAAATCATGATTTAGGTATGAAAACTGTACTATCCAATTTAGATAAAGATTCCAATTTAGTTAAAGAACAAAAAGAATTCATTATGGAAGGAATACAATTTATTTTACATCACAATTATTTCTCGTTTGAAGAAAAATTCTATATTCAGAAAAAGGGTACTGCAATGGGCACAAGATTCACACCCAGCTAATCTCTTTATGGGAGAATGGGAGGATCATTTCTTCCCAGGGCATAGTCTGGGTGCGAATCTTGTGCTCTACAAGAGATATATAGATGATTTGTTTTTTTTGTATGGGGGGGGGGAGCGAAAGTGATCTCCAAAGTATATTAACCGATATGAAAAAAATTATATGGGAATATCCTTTACCCATAACTACAGTAGAGAAATTATTACATTTTTAGATCTAGATATTGAAGTTGTGGACAACCATTTAAAAGCAAAAACCCACTTTAAGGAGGTAGATGCTAATAATCTAATACACTATAATAGTTGCCACTTAAAAAAGTGGAAGGATAACGTCCCTAAAGGACAATATCTTAGAATAAAAAGAAACTGTTCAAAAACAATAGATTATCTAGAACAAATAAAAATTTTAGAACAAAAATTAATAGAACGAGAATATGACCCATCAATAATTCAATGAGCAAAACAAGACGTTGAAAAAAGAGAAAGGGAGAGTCTTTTTACTTACAGATCAGGAGAAAAAAATTAAAAAAAGATCCCTTGACAATTATTGTGCCATTTATTACAAATTTCAATCAATATAGTAGATTTATAACAAAAATTCTAAAAAAACATTGGCATCCCAGTGAGTTAAAAAATTCAAAAATAAAAATTGTGAAGTAAATATAAAAGGAATACAGCTAAATGTTTTTTTTCCTTGTTTTAGCTGCAAAGCTTGTAAGTACAGCAGCAAAATAAAAAGTTTAAAATCTAAAACAAACAACTTTATATTTAATATTAAGGAGATGATTAGATGCCAAGACAAAGGTATAATTTATGCCATTCAATGTTCATGTAAGAAATTCTACATAAGCGAAACAACCAGAACATTAAGTGAAAGAATTAGAGAACATATATCCTGTATTAACAGGGGGAATTTAGACCCATACATTTACAGCCATTAAGCGCTCCTATCACCCATTTCTCCACTTTTATGGTGGATAAGACACCTCGCCGTAAGAAGGGCCTTGGTTCTTGGTCGACCTGGAAGGTAAGGGGGTCAGACTTGATGTCCCAATTGAGTCCTAGGCTACGCTGCATGGGTGGTGAATCTGTTGTCAAGTCTAGGTCTTTGAAATCACTGGCGTGATCTTGAGAGGGGAAAGCCTCCATAACAACCTTGCTGTTTGAAGCTATCTTATGCAACCTGAGGTTTGAACAGGCAAGTGTACTTTGAGTTCTCTTGAGTAAGCTGATTGCAGCCTCAGGTGATGGAAGTGACTTTAAGCCGTCATCTACATAAAAGTCTCTCTCGGCGAACTGTCTTACATCTTGCCCATAGTCTTTTTCATCTTCTTCGGCAAATAGCTTGAGTCCATAGATAGCGACAGCGGGGGATGGGCTGTTGCCAAAAACATGTACTTTCATGCGGTATTCTATAATATCTTTAGCAGGATCGTTATCTTTGAACCAGAAGAATCTTAGAAAATTCCTGTGCTTTTCCTTGACCAGGAAGCAATGAAAATAGTACAGAAAATCTAATAAAGTATCCTCCTGATAACTAAACTCCCAAACACAGCCAACCTTAGAAAACACAAATTATCCCAAATTAATTTGCAGAAAAGACACCAACAACAGGAATAAAGGTGGCACAAATAAGAATGCTGGTTTGGAATATATATAAAATAATATGAAATTACAAACTCCTCTGAGTAAACCAATTTTAAATAAATCTTTTGAAGGTAATATATAAAATCACAGATGAAACATACAAAATGTATCAGGTCTAAATGTGTGTATCAAAAAATAAAATAATGATCAATTTTACTGATATATAAAAAACCATAAATAACAAAATTGTGTATAAAAATAATGTGGTACATAAAATCAATCTATTCTAATATTATGTGCAAATGAATCTTAAAAAACAATATATTATAGCTGTATAAATATATAGTGAATTGATGCAAGTGTACAAACAAAAATAAAAAGTTATAGTGTGTATTAGAAACAGATAAGGTGGAATACGTCTCCACAAAATAAATTCTGTAGCGATAATATTATTATCCACACTATGGCACATATCGTAGGCAAAACTATTATTAGATTTGAATATTTATTAAATAAGGAATTCCAAAGTTAGGACTCATGCATAAAAAAATTATAGAAATAGAATATGGTAATAGAACCTAAATCTGTAATTTAGGGATCAACACTTAATAATCATATCATTCATACTCAATCATACACAGAGCTCTGTCATCATGATAATATATATATATATATATATATATATATATATATATATATAAAAGATTTTAAAAAAATCGTCCAAAAAAGGATAAAACAAAAAGTGTGACCTGGAGCATCTCTCTGGTAGTGATCACAGTTCATACATAAGTACCAATGACAGAGTGCATGTAAAAACAATATTCAAACGCTCGTGAGCGTAGAAAAATGGCTTTGAGGCTGAAAAAGGATGCTTAGTATAAAAATTACAAGTAATATCAGAACTATGTTTCTTGTTAGATAAGGATATATTGTATGTACAATGATACGTGAAATTATTAAAACTTTAAGGAGACCAGGGGGAATGTAACAATGTCTGAAGTTTTCTTGCTGTTCACTGTGCAGCTGTGTGATGGTGTTAGCTGCTTTTTAGGCAGTATAGGTGACAAAGTCTTACACACAGTACCTTATCTTCTCATATTTGGCAGATTGTCCTCTGGATCCTAGCTACTTCATAAGGAGCGCTAGAGTGATCCTCTGCTTCGTGAGCAGCGTAGAAGGATTCTCTGATTCCGTATTTCGACACATGACCCCCGAGGTGGCCTATCGTTTCACTGCCGGCCCTCTGTCACTCCTTATCATCACTGGTTGATGTTTCGTTCTATATGGATGCTAAATAATACCTTGTGAGCGCTCACTTGTATGTGTTCTTTCTCGGGTACTTATTGCCACTCAATCAGGCACTCTATTCCCCTTCTTTTAGCTAATTCACAGACCATTGTAGATATAACGAAGTTGAAGTGTATTGGATCAGAAGCAGCGTTCTCTACGCGTTTCAGCATTAAAGCCTTTATCAAGATGCCTTTTCTGATCCAGATGTGTCCTTTTATATCTCCCTCTGAATCCTCCTCCATATCCTTGTTTTTAAATTTAACACTTAGTGTGCCTCCCAAAAACAGCCTCATATTTTTTTTTCTCAAAACATGAGTGTAAAAGCATAAAACATGAGAGAGATAACTCATAATGACACCTATTTAACTATTTAACCTATTATAAATAAGAATATATATCTAGTCATTAAAATTCAAATTTTAAAAAAATCATACATAAACTGACAGAGAGTGAGTATATATCAATAAATGTATATGTTTCAGCATATGTCTGGTACTATCAGAAGATATGCATTTCATTCATTCATATCCATGTAGGTCCATGTAGGTTCATGTAGGTTCATAAATTAAACAATATTTAAATTCCATGGATAATTAAAGATTGTAAATCATAGCTTATTGTATACTAGTAAGAAAGGTCTACCTAAGAGAGGTTACTCATAATAAGCACCTATAATGATGTATATGATAATCCTGGAACATTCAGCATTTTGAAATGTTTATGTTTAACATTAGAGGAATCGCTAATGAAATAACAAGAGATGAGTACAATTCAATATATATATATATATATATATATATATATATATATATATTACACTATGTACTTCAGATAATTAGAGAATATATTTATTTGTATTTAATCGTGTCCATATATGTCTTATTCTTAAAGAATCTTTTTAAGACTAGACATATTAAAAACTTTTAGACAATTAGAGATCATATTTTTCATTCAATATTATGGTTAAGATCAAGTTCACTATTTAACCCCTTGGGGTGAAGAGTCCCAAAGCTGTATATCAATTGGGCTTCCCTTCGGATTAATCTTTTCTCCATATTTCCACCTCTACTTTCTTTCAGAAGTTTAACTATTCCCCAAAATAACATATCTTTGGGGTTACTTTTGTGGAATTCTTTGAAATGTTTATATAAACGTGTATCTTCTCTTCCTATCTCTATAAACCTAATATTCTCCCTTATCCTGTCTCTGAGGATAAGTTGTCTCTCGTTTGTCCCAAATATTGCAACCTCTCTCTAAAGAATTGTCCTTAGATGTCCCTGGTTTTTGTGTCATTAAGTTATTTCCCCTTGTATCTCCTTAATCAAAATCTTGTAGTTTTTCAAATCTATTTGTAGTTTCAAGCTTCCACTCATTATCTTTCCTATTTTCTCTCTGTTGGAGCGTTTGGTTCCAATTCCTTTCTCGTATGTTACTTCTTTGTTTAAATTCTGCCTGATTCCATCTAGTCCTTCTATCTTCATGATCATATTCTTTATCTTGAATGTAAGTTTGTTTGTGATTAAAATGGTTCCTAGGGTACCATCTGCTATTCTCATAGGGTACATAATAGTCATTAGCCTGATGTTCACAACCGTTCTCATTATGCCTTCTATTTTCATATGGATATTGCGTCCAATTATTATAACCACGTTTATTATATTGGTAATTCCTAAATTATCTAAATCATGATTTAGAAATGTCACCAAAACAGGGTAAATTTATCCAGGATTGTATTAGATTCATATTAATAAACAATTATTTTAAGTTTAATGGTCAATTTTTCCAGCAGATCAGGGGTACGGCTATGGGCATGAGATTCACACTGAGTAATGCGAACCTATTAATGGGGTTCTTTGAACATAACTTTCTCAGTGAAGAGACGTGGGGTGCGAATCTTGTGCTCTATAGACGTTTCATTGATGACGTTTTTCTTATATGAATAGGAGACTTAGAGTTACTCCATATGTTTATGCAAGACATGAATAATAACCAAGCGGGTCTTAAATTTACTCATGAGTTCAGCAGCTCTAAAATTAGTTTCTTAGATATAGAAATTAATATTAAAAATAATGAACTAACAACAGCCACACATTTTAAAGAAGTTGATGCGAATAATTTTATTGACTTTAGAAATAACCATAATAGAAGATGGAAAGAAAATATTCCAAGAGGGCAATTATTAAGGGTACATAGGAACTGCTCAGATATTGATGATTGATAGACAATCTGAAATACTACAGAATAGATTTATTAATAAGGGTTTTAATAGTGAAATGATCCTCAAATCTAAAGAGGAAGTTAGGAGCATAAATAGAGAAAACATTTTGAAAAATGTAAAATCTCTGACTAAAAGGGATGATGGAGATAATATGAGAGTACCATTAATTACAACTTACTCTACGCAATACATGCAAATAGAAAAAATCCAAACACTGGCACTTGGTGAAAAGTGACCCACTGATAGGGAATTTAGTAAACAAAAAACCAGAGTTTATATACAAAAAAGCCAAAAACCTGAAAAACATTTTGTCATTAAGTGAGTATAAAACTGCTATAAGAGAAACAGACAAGAGTCTATTGGGTAAAACAATAGTAGGGTATTTCCCATGCCACACATGTAAATCATGTGCTAATAGTAAAACATTCAAAATGATAAAGTCTAATAGTACGAAAGAGGAACTAAAAACAAGGGAAATAATAAGATGTTCCAATAAAAATGTTATTTATATACTACAGTGTTCTTGTAATTTTAAATATTTGGGACAAACAAGTTGTTTGCTCAGAGACAGGATAAGGGAGCATATTAGGTTTATAGAGATAGAAAGAGAAGATAGATTTCAAAGAAATCCACAAAAGTAACTCCAAAGATATGTTATTTTGGGGAATAGTTAAACTTGTGAAAGAAAGTAGAGGTGGAAATATGGAAAAAAGATTACTTCCAAGGGAAGCCCAATTGATATACAGCTTTGGGACTCTTTACCCCAAGGGGTTAAATAGTGAACTTGATCTTAACCATAATATTGAATAAAAAATATGATCTCTAATTATCTAAAAGTTTTTAATATGTCTAGTCTTAAAAAGATTCTTTAAGCATAAGACATATATGGACATGATTAAATACAAATAAATATATCTAAAGTGCATAGTGTAATATTGCATTGTACTTATCTCTTTTATTTCATTAGCGATTCCTCTTATGTTAAACATAAAAATTTCAATATGCTGAATGTTCCAGGATTATCATATACATCATTGTAGGTGCTTATTATGAGTAACCTCTCTTAGGTAGACCTTTCTTACTAGTATGAAGAACAAGAATTCCCTTTGTTAGGGGGAATTGAGGGTGGGAACGAGTGTCGGGCTCTTAAATTCCCTACAGGATAAACCTACGTATCTCAGTAGGGCAGTGCCTGATACCAAAATATACTAGGTAATATTTATTGAGAAAAAAGAAAGGTATCGTGTGGCACACTTGTTAAAGAGCCTGAGTAGCTATATCATAGGTTAGCACGAAGATTATTGATAATTGGTTAAAATATAACTTTTATTGTGACAAAAAATAAAAAAAACATTATAGATACATAAGAAAGTTATCTTTAATTAAAAACATAGATGTAGCCAAGAAGAAAAGTGTGTGATGACCTTGTACAGTGCATTTACTCTATACCAAATTGTCATACTATTAAACTTGTACACCCTGTATCAAAGGATGTTAGGAAACAAAATTAATTGAGTAGTAGAGGGGAATAGCACTAGGACATCTATGGAGGTGACAGAATTAATTCCAGCAGTTAAAAGGCTACATTTGTTACATGAAGAAGCATGTGTATAGTGTAGTTGGTTCGGTTAAAAATTAATTCATAGGTTAGTTCCAAACGAAACTGCCCTATAGTGTGGATGAGAGTGGACTAGCTTCTTTTGTGTATAGTAAACACAGACAGTGTTATTTCCCACAAATTTAAGTAAATGTAGTTCACAATAACTATCAGTTGGTATACTGTAACCCTGGTAAATTTAAACTGTATTAATTATTTAGAATTTAGAATTGTTGGCCTCTATAGGCTTTTTGTCTACCAGTCAACTTAACATATGGGCAAACCAGGGGCATCTTTAATTTTGGGAAAACATTTGCTTTAGTGTTTGATATTTGACAGCAGCACCTGATACTTTCGCATCGCTGCGTTCATTTTTTTAGCTAAAATCCCCACAAGACCGATAATATGCTAAGAACCACGTATAACCCAGCTTCCGATAGCAAGTTACTAATTTGAGTTTACAGCAGCACTATATGCTAAATTACTGCCGCGTTGGATTCAAACACCTTTGTATTCTAACATGTCATTAGTTTAAGCGCACCATATAAACCAACGAGTTATAGGAAGCTACGGGGTCTGGGGTGAGACACAAATTAGCAGCGTGCTATATCTCCATACTGCAACACTAAACATTAATAATCATTAATGGATATTCAATATGTTATGTGCTTCGCTAGATCAAGCACTCTATAAATAGTTACTGTGGTGGTAACTTTCAACAAGTAATTTCTAAGTACCTTAGGTAAGAACGGCAGGAATTTGTGCCTTTGAGATGACTGTACATCTCTAAACCATCAGAGTTATGTTCTGATAATCAAATCCATACTCTGTTGTCCCTGATACCTATAGTATACAGTTAACTAGTAGATAATCCTGGTGATATCCTGAAACGTACTTACACAAATAAATGGTTACCAGTTTTTCTGGTTGAAGCACTATCCTAATATTATTAGTGCTTTTAACACTGATACCACTATTGGTACGATCAAATATACAGTTTAAATTTACCAGGGTTACAGTATACCAACTGATAGTTATTGTGAACTACATTTACTTAAATTTGTGGGAAATAACACTGTCTGTGTTTACTATACACAAAAGAAGCTAGTCCACTCTCATCCACACTATAGGGCAGTTTCGTTTGGAACTAACCTATGAATTAATTTTTAACCGAACCAACTACACTATACACATGCTTCTTCATGTAACAAATGTAGCCTTTTAACTGCTGGAATTAATTCTGTCACCTCCATAGATGTCCTAGTGCTATTCCCCTCTACTACTCAATTAATTTTGTTTCCTAACATCCTTTGATACAGGGTGTACAAGTTTAATAGTATGACAATTTGGTATAGAGTAAATGCACTATACAAGGTCATCACACACTTTTCTTCTTGGCTACATCTATGTTTTTAATTAAAGATAACTTTCTTATGTATCCATAATGTTTTTTTTATTTTTTGTCACAATAAAAGTTATATTTTAACCAATTATCAATAATCTTTGTGCTAACCTATGATATAGCTACTCAGGCTCTTTAACAAGTGTGCCACACGATACCTTTCTTTTTTCTCAATAAATATTACCTTTCTTACTAGTATACAATAAGCTCTGGTTTACGGACAATGGAATTAAAATATTGTTTAATTTATGAACACTATGATGGACCTACATGGATATGAATGAATGAAATGCATATCTTCTGATAGTACCAGACATATGTTTAAACATAAACATTTATTGATATATACTCACTCTCTGTCAGTTTATGTATGATATTTTTAAATACAAATTTTAATTACTAAATATATATTCTTATTTATAATAGGTTAAAAATGTTTTTGTTATTTTCAAACACCATTCAAATAGGTGTGTCAGGTTTCGGTGTATATGCGCTCAGGATACAGACCCTCGGGGCAGTGGTAGGGAATTGGAGACACCGACCCCTGACTTGGGGAAGAGTATCTTGGACATGGATAGATGATATTCTGTGGTTCATAGTTGCAAGAAGTTATTGTAGAAATCATGGAGAGTAAAGCATATGTATATAATATATTGTGGCTTCAATGGAAACATAAATTGATGCTGTGACTTAAAGTTAATAGGAGTAGCTGCAGCATTCATGAGATAAATATAGCAATGTAAGATGTTCAGGCTTCAGAGTAAACTGGTAGAAGGTTGTGACTCATGGATGCAAAGACTTAATGCAGGTCCACAGTACATAATATTATTTAGAGCTGTATGCCAGCGTATAAGCCGAGTAGCACAGGTGATAGACAAATTGCAAGTTTAAGGCATTAAATACTGATTGTGCATATATTGGAAAATCACAGGAGAAATGTTTAACTGATTACATAGATGCAGAGTTCTGAATAGATTAACATGCTTGCAGGAGGATATTACAATTATGATAAGTATGATGCTGTTGTAGCAATCTGAGAGATTATAACCAATGCATTGTTGTAATTTATAAATAGTTCAGAGATTGTTAAGTAGCAGAGTCCAGGAAACAAAAGGAATTATATGGATACTTGTGATTAGATGATTTTAAGCATAGCTTGAAGGAAAGGCTGTAGTTTGTATATGCTGGTATATTCCATAATGGAGACAGTCACAGACCTCTGTTGTTTCTGGAACAAAACTTAAATACGAATGCAATGCACATTGGGCCTGAGATGATTTAAAAGGAGGCTGAGGGAATCAGGTGCATGAATGATTAGTTAATTTGGCAGGTAAGTTGAATGCAGATACTGCCCACACAGTATGGATGTCAGTAGCAGGGAAGGCAGTAGGGACAGTGATATCAGGCAGGCATATGTTACAAGGTGTCATTATGAGTTATCTCTCTAATGTGTTATGCTGTTACACTCATGTTTTGAGAAATATATATGAGGCTGAGTTTGAGGCTGTTTTTGGGAGGCACACTAAGTGTTAAATTTGAAAACAAGGATATGGAGGAGGAACCAGAGGGAGCTATAAAATCCGGATCAGAAAAGGCATCTTGATAAAGGCTTTAATGCTGAAACGAGTAGAGAACACTGCTTCTGATCCAATACACTTCATCTTCGTTATATCTACAAAGGGCTGTAAATCAGCTAAAAGAAAGGGAATAAAGTGCCTGATTGAGTGGCAATAAGTACCCGAGACAGAACACATACAAGTGAGCACTCACAAGGTATTATCTACTTATATTTAGTATCCATATAGAACAAAACATCAACCAGTGACGACATGGAGTGACGGAGGGCTGGCAGTGAGACGATAGGCCACCTCAGGGGCACGTGTCAAAATACGGAATCAGAGAATCCTTCCACGCTGCTCACGAAGCAGAGGATCACTCCAGCGCTACTTAGGAAGTAGCTAAGATCCAGAGGACAAACTGCCAAATACGAGAAGATAAGGTGCTGTGTGTAAGACTTTGTCACCTATACTGCCTAAAAAGCAGCTAACACCATCACACAGCTGCACAGTTAACAGCAAGAAAACTTCAGACATTGTTACATTCCCCCTGGTCTCCTTAAAGTTTTAATAATTTCACGTAAGATTGTACATACAATATATCCTTATCTAACAAGAAATGTAGTACTGATATTACTTTGTCATTTTTCTACTAAGCATCCTTTTTCACCCTCAAAGCCATTTTTCTACGCTCATGAGCGTTTGAATATTGTTTTTACATGCACTCTGTCATTGGGACTTATATATGAACTGTGATCACTACCAGAGAGATACTCCAGGTCACACTTTTTGTTTTATCCTTTTTTTGGACAAATTTTTTAAATCGTTTTATATATATATATATATATATATATATATATATATATATATATATATATATATATACAGTACATATATATATTTAAAGGAGATTTTTTTTAATCATGATGACAGAGCTCTGTGTTATCTGCTTCTAATACACACTATAACTTTTTATTTTTGTTTGTACACTTGCATCAATTCACTATATATTTATACAGCTATAATATATTGTTATTTAAGATTCATTTTCACATAAGAGAATATAGCATATAGAATAGATTGATTTTATGTACCACATTATTTCTATACACAATTTTATTTACGTTTTTTTATGCATCACTAAAATTGATTATTTAATTTTTTGATACACACATTTAAACCTGATACATTTTGTATGTTTCATCTGTGATTTTATATATTACCTTCAAAAGATTTATTTAAAATTGGTTTACTCAAAGGAGTTTGTAATTTCATATTATTTGATATATATTCCAAACCAGCATTCTTATTTGCACCACCTTTAATCCTGTTGCAGGAAGCAATGAAACATTTGTTGTATATCGGCAACTATGCCAATGGCTTCCTTGCAGAAGTGTGTTGAAGTGCAAGAAGTGTGTTGTTGAGATTTTGCCCTGTTAAGAGGACGTCATTGAGAGAGACTCCATCATGTTGGGAGCTGGAGTTGAACACTGGCTTCTTGGGGTGGTTTGTGAGCATTTCCTAAGCAAACATTGCCTATAATGACCCATCCTAGGTCCAGCTTCTGGGCGTAGGGGGAGTTGTGGGGCCTGTTGATTTGTTTTCTCAACTTGTGGACTCTGATGATGTCTCTCCCAAACAGAAGTACTATCTGAGCCTGGGGTTCAAGTGTAGGAATGAGATGTGCTATGCTCTTCAGATATCCGTGATGAAATGCTGCCTTAGGTGTAGGGATCTCCTCTCCATCGGTTGGGAACTGATTGCACTTGATTAAGGTTGGCAGAGGCAGCTATCTATGGATTCAATTTGGTAACCAGTGGCTCTTCTCCCGGTTTCTTCAGTCACGCCCGTACAAGTCTTGAGTGAGTACACAGAGCTGGTTCCTTCGATTTTGAAGATGTCAAAGAAGGCTGAGATGAAGGCTGAGATAGCAAGTGATCTGTTGCTTTCATTGTCCAGGATTGTGTACAGTTTTGCTGCTTTTTCCTTGTGACCTATGGGGTAAACTGAGATGAGACAAATCTTGGAGCAGGATTTGCAGAGGAGACTATCTCCGCAGACTTGGGTGCAACAGGAAGTACTGTGTCTCACTGCTCCCCACCATGCTTTTCAGTCTGGTCTGAGTATGTAAGAATCCATGGCACTGGCCCTGGGTGTAGAGCCATACTATGCTCCTTGCTGTCACACTCTGAGCAGTTGATACTTGCTTTGCAGTTCTTTGCAAGGTGAGCAGCAATATAAAAAAAGAGAGAGACGCACTCAGCTGAGACAGAACAAAAGCTAAAATAACTTCCATGCCTGTTAATTGTCATTACCACTCAGGGTGCATACTCTTTTAGCACACTATACCTTTTCACAGAGAAAAAATATACTGTAGCATATCAGTCTGACCCTGCCCAATGACAGTCCAGCGCCAAAATACTAGGCAATTCTTCTCTGAACAAGAGAAACAACAACCAATGATGATTATTTCGGCCTTCTGTGGGCCTCGTCAGTGAGGTGCAGTGGCATCACGCTAAGTGCATGTGTGCAAGGAGTCCATGTCTGGTTTCCCCCATTATTCTTTGTGAGACCTAAGAGCAATTTGCATAAATATAAAAAGAGAGAGAGACACACTCAGCTGAGACAGAACAAAAGCTAGAATAACTTCCATGCCTGTTCATTTTCATTGCCACTCAGGGTGTATACTCTTTTAGCACACTATGCCTTTTCACAGAGACCTAAGAGCAATTAGCATAAATATAAAAAGAGAGAGAGATGTACTCAGCTGAGACAGAACAAAAGCTAGAATAACTTTCATTGCCACTTACTCCTCAAACCCTAAAAGACTCTTCTCCATTTTCAACTCTCTTCTCTACCCATCTGCACCACCCCCCTCATCTGCGTTCAGTGCTCAAGAGCTGGCTGACTACTTTTTCAATAAAACACTTACAATCCGAAGAAACATCCCAACACAAGCTTGCAATCTCCCAACTTCACTCCCAGTCACCCCCTCTGCCACTCTCTGCATCCTCCTCCCAACCACTGAGAGTGAAGTGGCTTCCCTATTGTTTTCCTCACACCCCACTACCTGCCCACATGACCCTATTCCTTCACATCTAATACCTTCTCTGTCTCCCACCCTCACTCCGGCTCTTACCCACATATTCAACCTATCCCTTTCTACCGGCTCATTCCCTGCCTCCTTCAAACATGCAAAGGTCACCCCAACCTCAAAAAACCCTCCCTTGACCCTAACTCTCCTGCGAACTACCGCCCCATATCACTGCTCCTGCTAGCTTCAAAAATCCTTGAAAAACTAGTTTTTGATCATCTAACCCACTTCCTGTCCTCCAACTCACTGCTCGACCCCCTGCAATCTGGCTTCCGTCCCCAACACTCAACTGAGAATGCCCTCACCAAGATTACTAACTATCTCCTTTCTGCTAAAAACAAAGGCTACTACTCTATACTCATCTTAATTGACCTCTCTGCTGCCTTTGACACTGTTGACCATCCCCTTCTCCTATGGACTCTCAGCTCTCTTGGGCTCTGTGACACTGCCCTCTCCTGGATTCTCTCTTATCTCTCTAACATATCCTTCTCCATCTCTTTTGCTGGTGGCTCCTCCTCTCCATTTCCTCTGTTTCTTGGAGTACCTCAAGGCTCTGTCCTCGGTCCTCTACTCTTCTCTATATACACTTCTTCACTGGGTAAACTTATCAACAGCTATGGCCTCAACTACCACCTCTATGCTGATGACACCCAGATCTACCTTTCCACCCCTGCACTCTCTCCTTTTGTCAATTCTCACATCAGCGACTGCGTATCTGGCATTTTCTCCTGGATGGCCTCTCACCACCTAAAAATAAACATGGCCAAGACCGAACTACTTCTAATCCCTCCCTCTAACTCTACTACAGTTTCTAATTTTTCCATCACTGTTGGTGGCACCACTATCTCCCCATCACCCCAAGTCCGCTGCCTCTGAGTCACACTTGACTCAAATCTGTCCTTCATTCCCCACATCCAACTGCTCTCTTCATCCTGCCGCAACCACCTACACAATATCTCCAAAATTCGTCCATTTCTGAGAGACGAAACTACTAAACTGCTTATCCACTCCCTGGTAATTTCCAGACTTGAGTACTGCAATAACTTGCTAACTGGCCTCCCTCTCTCCTGTTCAATCCATCCTAAATGCATCTGCCAGGCTAATCCACTTCTCTCGATGCTTCGTTTCTGCTGCACCTCTCTGTGAGTCCCTTTACTGGCTCCCCATTCACAGCAGAAATAAAATTCAAAATTCTCACCCTGACCTACAAAGCCCTCACCAATGCTGCCCCACCCTACCTGTCCTCACTCATCAGCAAATATACTCCAGCCCACCCCCTAAGATCCAACAATGACCTGCTCCTTGCGTCCTCTACCATCACCTCCTCTCATGCTAGACTACAGGACTTCTCTCGTGTGGTACCAACCCTCTGGAATGCACTTCCTCGAGCCGTCAGACTCTCCCCTAACCTCTCCTGCTTTAAACGTTCCCTAAAGACCTTTTAGTTCAGGGAAGCCTATCACCCGATTCATTAACAAATGAACTTCACTAACCGAACAGTTACCCTCATCTCCCCACTAATATCATTCCCAGCTTTGCAGTCCCCACCTCCTGTTTCCCATCCTCCTACCCATCTAGATTGTAAGTTCACATGGGAATAGGGCCCTCAATTCCCCCTGTATCTGTCTGTAAAATGTTGTCTTTTATTGTATTGTTTCTCCGTTGTACTTATTTCCTTGTACCCATGGGCAGCGCTGCGGAATCTGTTGCCGCTTTATAAATAAAGAATAATAAAAATAAAATAATAATAATTGCCACTCAGGGTGCATACTCTTTTAGCACACTATGCTTTTTCACAGAGAAAAAAATATCCTGTAGCATATCAGTCTGTTGATGCGCAGCACCTGTAGCAAATACTGTTTACTTTGAGAAAGGTTTTGTGGTCCTGGAGAATTTTTTCTCTGAAACCTCTGCACTTCAGCAACGGATGGGTTTTTTTTGTGAAGAGGGCACTCTCTGCTTGGCTCCTGTGTTGGAGATATGCTTGTTTTGTGTGCTGCGACAGATGTGCCTTTGAAGTTGTGGGTTAAAGCAGGTTTGGCTATCCTAGGGCAAGCAGTGTCAAATGATGAGAAGTTGAAACTGGGATCATTTCTAGTCTTTGTTTGTTGGCGCACAAAGTCCACAAAGAAAGAGAATGGTGGGAATTAGTGATGTAGTTGGATCCTTGTGTAATGGAAATCCCAGGAGGGGATAAAAGGCGCGCTAGACTATGGTAAATATATGTGTGTATAGTTAATTCATTCAAAGAGAGTGCACATGAACCATTATCGATAAATGTTAAAAACAATAAACCAATGAAAAATACCAATGTCCATTCAGTTCGTAGTTCATATGTGTACAAGAAATCTGTTGATTGCTGTTAGAATCAATACGTAGAGGTATGTGTAGGCTGTGATGAAAAAAATGTGTGGGAGGCTGCTCCTCTTGATCCCAGAGTATGGAGTATACTAATCAGAAAAAAACAAAAAGAGGGCGCCTCATAGCGTGAATCCGTTTGACAGGTGGATTTATGCTGCTGTGAATAGAGCTTACCAGATTAAGTGGCACTGTGCTGTGACCAGTGCAGGATAGCGAGCTAGCACTTAACAGTGGCTAGTACACTGGAACCAGTCCTCTCTGTGTTGATCCCCGTCGTTCCTGCAAGTCTGTTCTACCGTGGGATGTATTCGATCTTTGGACAGTGTACCAATGCCGCTTGTAAAATACCAAACAAATGAAGATAGACAACTTCCGATAAAAGTTTAAAAGCAGTACAAGTGCTTTATTGGGTAACGCGTTTCTCAACCCACTTTTCTTGAAGACTGTAAGGTAGTTTTTGCACTATGGGGTTAACTCCACGTGTTGTGTCTAGGAATGCAAGGCCTTGCAAGTCTCCTTCAGCGTTGGCTACATTGAGTTCTGTTACCAGGTCACTTAACTCTCTAAGCTTCTGGAGGTCTTTGTTAGAAATTTTAGGGAAGTCTATTCTTTTGAAGGGCAAAATTTCTATTTCTTCCGGGGAACCGTAACATTCATCAAGTCTCTCTCATATCATGCTCAGTCCTCTGCTCGGGTAGTTACTGTTAATGTCCCTGATTCGTCTTGCATGCTCTGCTGATTCATTTCCCAGCCATTTGACCAAGAGATCTGCTACCTCACTTGCAGACAGATCTAGATCTCTTATTGTATTTCTGAAAGATTATCGCCATGCTCTATAACCTTCAGGACGATCGTTAAACCTTGAGAGTCCTTTGGTCAATAACTCACGCCGTGCAAAGAACTTGTGGAAATCTGGCATCCCTTGGTCTTTGTGTGAGATCTGGAGAAGCTCTGTTGTGCAGGGGACTCGGTGGGTAATCGTGGTTGTCAGATATGCTGTCTTTGTGATTGCTACCCAGTGAACCTTCCCTTTTGAAGTGTGTGACTGTATCATAGGAGTTTGATAGTTTGTATGCGGGTTGCACTGAAGGCTGGCTGAAAATGGAATTACTCTATTGTTTAATGTAGGGTGTGTGGACAGCAGGGGCAAACTCTGCTCTTGGAGCTGAGTGCAGGCGTTCATCTGACTTAGCATGTTACAGCACATAGTCTGAAGTACGCTGCAAATTGTCATGCTAAGTCTTTCACCATTAGAGTTTGCATGTTCCTCTAAATTTTCTGCTTCAGCAACTGCGCTGATGCTTCTTTTTCTCTAATACAGCTTTTATGCGTGACTTTTCTAATTTCATCTCTTTTTCAGTAAAGGCCTTTTGCAGCTTCTGCTTTTGCGCAGGCAATAGCAACTGCATTGCTGCTCACTGACCTCTTTGAGCCTCTGGAGCTAACTGAGACATGGGACCTCAAATTGCTCTGACTTTCTCTCTGACATGATGTCTTGCAGTGTTGATGCTCTCTGCAGAAGCCTGTAAAAAGCTCTATTTTACTGTTCTGCCCTCCTTACACTTAGCTAAGATATAATTAGACAGACAGCTAAACTCTCCTCCCTTAACAACACATTGAGGCAGGTGCAAGGTCCTTTTCATTCAACTTTTATTGAGAAGAAGTTAGAGTAAAACTGGAAATAAGAGAATAACAGTCAATCAGTATATACAATATAAAAAATGTACAGTCCTATCACACTAGTCTAACTAGGGAAAATAAATATGGGCGTACCAGAGATGCTACTGTTAAGCTGGTGACAGAATGGCAGCTGGATAGTTCTAGTATTCTCCTGATGTGCTAATGTAAGCAAAATGGCTGCTGAAACTGTTTCTGAGACTTATTCTACTAGGATGATGGGAATCTATGGTGGCTTATGAGAAACAATTTATCTAACAATTCTGAAACTACAAAACTGAGCCATACACTAGATGGCGATATTTCAATGCACCTCTATAGGTGATGAACACATAAATTAACTTATAACAGCATAACATATATAATGCTGAAAGGCATAACAGTATTATTTGTCTGATACTTCCTTCTGTGCTTACTCTTTGCTAGAACTGATCTTGCAAGATGCTGTTGAGGATGTATCTGCTGCTTCTTGTTTTGAGGATGAAAAGAAAGAGGTTTAACAGCCTGAAGATGAGGTGGGGCTGATTGTAGTATATCACAAGAAACCAAGAAAAGATGTTGGGACCACTCCAGCACATAATCAAAGTCACTACCTTGACATATCTGAAGGTCAGAATACTCTCTTGTTCTGGGCTATGAACATGAAGACTCTTCCAGCACTATTTAAAGTGGCCATCAGGGTCTTGGCAGTGCTTGCTTCTAGTGCTCCGGTGGATCATGTTTTTAGCCATGGAGGCATCATACTATGGCCCCATGATGCACAAATGTCTGATAGACGTTTGGTCAATTAAATCTTTTGCAACCCTAATAGGGTTCAAAGAAAAGAACCATCACTATCATTGACTCTCTTTCAAAGCATTTTTCAATTACTTGTTTTTTTGGCAGTTGTGTTATTTCTATAATAATTTTGCTACTCTCATTTACCAATAAATACTGTTTTTTCACTGTTTGCCCTTATGTCACAATTTTACATTTTAAATCTCACATGAAATTGAACTGGGAAAAGATAAACATTTTAAACACCTTCCTGATATAAATTAGTATACATTATTTACAGTAATTAATACTCTGAAGCTATATTATAGAAAGAGTAATGACTAATGACTTGTTGAACACTTGAAGCTTAAAGCTGAGGACTTGACCTAGACTTGCCTGTCTTGACTCGAGACTTGACTTGGACTTACTGGTCTTTAGTCAGGACTTGACTTGGGACGTGCCTGTCTTGACTCGGGACTTAACTTGAAACTTAAATACAAAGACTCGAGACTTGCTTGTGACTTGGAAACCAATGACTTAGTTCCACCTCTATTATATAGCTCAGGGATGGCCAACTAGCGGCCCCAATGCCACATGTGACCCTCTGCACTCGTTTTTGTGGCCCCACTAAGAATGTATACTATAGTTTTTGTGGACCCATGAACAGAGGGGAAAACATTATTTCACTATATTCCCTGTCTGCTATCTGTATTGTTGGACATCATATTATTTGTTTATATGATGTATGCTGCGTAGGGGCCTAAGCCTATCATTTCATATATATATATATATATATATATATATAGCATATAAACATGAAGCACTCCAAAGGTCTTGTATAATGGTCACCTTTATTGTGAACATTTTCGGGCATAAATTAGCCCGTCCTCAGACTTACAAAGTTACAAAAACTTACCACCAAGCTGTGCTTATAACCACCACCAAACAAATGTGCCCATGCTCTCCACGGTAGATGCGCCTCCCAGAACGAGTGACGTCATCATCCATGGCAATGTATAAGGGACTACAAAGAAACGAACCAAAAGATAATAAACATAATAAACAAACAGATCGCAAATCAAACTAAATAAACATCCTGTTAAATCGCTAGTGGAGAAAAAAAAGTTAGTCACATATGTGATCCACTGCAGTGTCACTAACATCGCTCCTATTGTGCAGGGCCGGACGGTTACCAAGGGAACCAAGCAAACAAAGCTGAACTGTCAGAAAAGGGACGGCACACAAGGGGGGGCGTGGTAATGTAACTGCTAAACAACAATAATATTGATATTCTGCTACATGATCATAAACAATACAGATCATATAAAATAAAACAGCACGGTAAAAATTACAAGGTGATAATTAGACCCAGCAACATGACCGCATTATTGTATCAAAACACAAGTCTAAGCGAAACAGCTAGGTTGCTAGGCAACCACAAAGCATAAACAAATTTAGTGGAAAAAACAAAAAGATCAGAAAAACAGACTAAAATGTAACAAGAAAACAGTTTAGAAAACAATTTAGAAATGAGCACCGCCCAACAGAAAAAAATGGCATAAACATATGGGTCACAAAAACTATAATGAATAAAACCCAGAGAAGCCAGAACTGTTCAGCGGTGTTCTTCATAAATTGTTAAAATAGAGAATATGTATATATGCCCATCACTTAAGTACCTAGAAACACTTGGTCAACAGATAACAATATATATATATATTCATATTCAAAGCAAAAACTTCAATTACTCTCTCTCTCCCAAACAGATGCACTCCATAAAACAGTTCCTCTTAGTGCCACGGTGCCATATAACAGTTCAAATAGTAATGCAAAAATAGGCACTCATTGGTCTTTGTAAAACTTCACATTTAATAGAAAATTTTAAAAGCAGAGCATGACTTTTCGAGACCACACTGGTCCCTTTGTCAAATGCCAAATATAATACCAAACAATCTTACCTACTAACACCCAGTTTACTCCGCCTAATATACACAGTGTCTAATTATCATATCCCCATCAGCTGAGCAGCTGAACGGAACTCCAACGCTGTTTGCGTTCCACGGAGCACATTGTGTTCCAGTGACGTCACCATCACGTGACGCACACTTCCTGGTTAAGCATTGATGCTTGCACGCTGCTCCTGACAGCTGTCAGAAATCGCACACGTGTTAGAAGAGCACACACGGCAGAACCATCCAGTAGTGCCTTGTGTATGAAGTCTTCCATAATGCATCTAACCATATATTTAAAGTAAGGGATATACATTTAAAACTTAAACCATTAAAAACAATAGAGGACCAATACTATGTACAAGATATTAGCATAAAAATACTAACATCAGTATGGGTACATTTATATAAATTATACATCGTAGCCATCAAGGAATATGGTAAGAAATTCATATTTAGAACCGAGGTACCATGATGACAATTGATCAGATCCAAGGGCATTATCATATTCGTGTAGATATATATTAGCTATCCATTTGGTCTTAGCAGTCTCAATGGGACCAGATCCCAACCACCTGGGACTTCATGCCACATAATGACACATAATAGCACAGTGATGTCCATATGCCACATTCTCATAATTCACAATGTGTGTAGGGTATTAGCTCAGAAGTAATCTATTTGCCAAAAAATGGAGCAAAATCTAAGATGGTATTAAGACCCTTCGGGGCCACAGTGTCCAATGTATATATCCATCTTGATTCAAGTCGTAGCAGTTTTTGTGCTCTATTCCCACCTCTCCGTAGAGGTGGAATATGGTCAATGAGCATCTTTTTCAAGCTTGACAAGTTGTGTTTGTGTTTGCGAAATTACGTGCTACAGGTTGTTCAGAATCTCCTTTATTGATGGCATCCCGGATGGCAGACCTATGATTGGCCATACGTTCACGGAAGGTGGTGGTCGTTTTTCCGACATAGACTAATGAACACGGGCAAGTGAGTATATAGATTACATAAGAACACGTGCAAGTTAATCTGTGATTGATCTTGTACCTTTTATTGAAATGTGGGTTTTGGAAAGTGGAGCCGCTCTGCATGCTATGGCACGTAATGCAATCGCTACATTTGAAACATCCCAGCTTAGTGGGCTTAAGCCAACTGGTCTTTTGGTAACAGCGTACAGGGTCTGTTTCAACCAATAAGTCTCTAAAGTTACTGGATCGGCAATAGGCCATCCTGGGTGGTTGCCTCTTGTAGAATGGCAGACCTCTATCATTCTTTATCAATTCCCACCGTTCTCTGAGAGCTGAGTTCATCATCGTATGTGTCATATCAAATGTGGTAATAAAGTTTAATCTGTCATCTTTAGTGGCTGTTATATCCTTTTCCCTCAGTAGTTCTTCCTGGGATCTGGTAAGGACCTTAGTTCTTATATCACTGATCATGTCCTTGTCATATCCATGGGCAGCAAGTTTCATTTACATATCATTCATCTGATCCAACATCAGTGGGACCTTGGTGTTGTTTCTCATGACCCGAGTGAGCTGAGAGGATATCACCCCTCGTTTTTGGTGCATAGGATGACAACTATGTGATTCCAAAATGGAATTTCTATCTGTTGGTTTTGAGAATAAAGATGTTCCGAAGCGGCATGTGGAATTTGTAATGACTTTAAAGATATTAAGGTCAAGAAAATTAATGTTCTCATGTGAGGATTCCATTTTAAACTTAATGGGCTGGTTAAGTTTGTTAAGGGCGTCAACCCATGCATATAAATCTGTCACAGCCCCCCGCCATACTAAAAATACATCATCAATATAACGAGTGTTACGGTTACCCTTAGTCTCGCTGAGAGATGGACCGCTTAGTAGCCTGGATCCCTATTGCTAAAGAGGGGAGAAGCTGCTTTCCATAGTATTCTATATGAGTCTCGCAAATATAGAATAATCTCCCTTAGCTGCAGTACAGCTAGGATACCCTTCTGCCCACAAAAACGAGTCAACGCTGCGATTGAGGGTCAAAACAAGAACTCAGGACTGGGATGCCCAGCCTGCTTTTTATTAAGGTTACATGCACACAGGGCACTCCCAGGGGGAGAGGGGGGGAAGCACAAAATCCCCCATCACACATTTAGATAGAGAGCACTGTCCTTTGACAGGCCACAATAGGATTACAGTACTTAAGATAACAAGTTTACAAGTTCATCTTATCAATTAGCAGTCTGGCTCCAGAGGTGATTAGACAATGGGATTTGTTATCACTAAACTTAGAGCTGAGGCCAGCAAACGTGTATTTAGGCAATAGTTTCTAAAAGCTGAAAAAAAAGAGTTAACTCTTTATGAAATGATACTTGTTACGGTTTTCTTGGAGCCCTTCTTAGGCGCTGGCTTGCTGGTTCAGGCATTGCTGCTGGGAAATAAGCTCTTCACAACAAAATAACTAATGCTTCTGTAACAGTGCTCCCTTTCTGTGGAACACTCTGGCAGACACGGTCTGACCCCTTTTCGGGGCAGACTAAGGCTGTCCAGACCACTGGTTATGCGGGGCTGAGGTCGGTTTGTCTGGACAACCCGTCGGCGTTGCCATTCTGTTTCCCAGGTCTGTAAGTAATGGTGAAATTGAAGGGTTGCAATGATAAGCTCCAACGTAATAGCCTGCCGTTATCTCCAGAGACCCGGTTCAGCCACACCAACGGGTTATGGTCGGTGACCAGAGTGAACTCCTGACCATATAAATAGGGAGTCAATTTCTTTAATGCCCACACCAAAGCCAAACACTCCTTTTCGACCGCTGCATAGCTGACTTCGCGGGGCAGGAGCTTACGGCTGATGTAGGCAACTGGATGCTCCCCTCCATCTTCGCCTACTTGGCTGAGGACGGCTCCCAGCCCGAACATGGAAGCATCTGTATGGACGATAAAACGTTTGTTAAGGGCTGGGGCCGCCAAGACAGGAGCGTTAATTAGAGCATTTTGAGAGCCTGGAAAGCCGTTTCACAGTGGGGAGACCACAGGACCTGTCAAGGTAAGTTCTTCTTGGTCAAGTCAGTCAGGGGTTTGGCAAGTGTGCTGTAGTCTGGTACGAACCGTCTATAGTACCCTGCCGTGCCCAGGAAGGCTAGGACCTGAGTCTTAGTGATGGAGGTGGGCCAACTGGCGACAGCTTCTATTTTGGCCGGCTCTGGTCGCTGCTTTCCACACGCCACCCGGTGACCCAGGTACTGTACCTCGGCCATCCCAAAGTGGCATTTTTCTGGCTTCAGAGTCAGGCCAGCAGCCCGGATCTGATCCAGAACCATTCCCACATGAGCTAAGTGGTCCTCCCAGGAATCACTGTGGATCGCTATGTCGTCCAGGTAGGCGCAAGCAAAACTCTGGAAGCCATCCAGGAGCCTATCCACCAAGCGCTGGAATGTAGCTGGGGCATTCTTCATCCCAAACGGCATTACCCTAAACTGATATAAGCCGAATGGGGTGACGAATGCCGACTTGGGGATAGCCTCCGGGGCCAGGGGAATCTGCCAGTAACCTTTGCAGAGGTCAATAGTAGTCAGGTAATTTCCCCTGGCTATACGATCGAGTAGCTCGTCTACCCTGGGCATAGGGTAAGCGTCCGTCACGGTATTTTCATTGAGCCTCCGATAGTCTACGCAGAACCGGGTGGTCCCATCTTTCTTGGGCACCAAGACAACTGGGGAGGCCCAGGGACTATCGGAGGGCTCAATTACCCTGAGCTGGAGCATCTCATCGATCTCCTTCTTCATTCCTGTCCTAACTGCTTCGGGGATTCGGTACGGAGCCTGGCGCAAGGGAGCTTGTCCCGGAGTATCTACCTGGTGGGTGGTTAAAGTAGTGTACCCTGGCTTTGGGGAGAAGGTGAGGTGTTTGGACTGGAGGAGTTGGTTGAGCTGCTCCCTTTCAGTGGGGCTAAGTCGGTCCCCTATCTGAACCTGCGCCACTATACCTGTGGGGAGGCTCTTTTCTAATAGGTCTGGAATGGGTAAACTGTCGGGGTCTTCCTGAGGGGAACAACATACGGCCGTCACGTTCTCTGGTCGCTCAAAATATTCCTTGAGCATGTTTACATGGAATGTCTTTCTAAGATTGTTGTCGTGGCAGCTAGCTATCACATAAGTAGTGTCTCCCCTTTTCTCTACGATCTGGTAGGGACCCTGCCAGGACGCCTGCAATTTGTCTGTCTTCACCGGCTTAAGTACTAACACCTTTTGTCCTATGGTGAAGATTCTCTTTCGGGCCCCCCGATCGTACCATACTTTCTGTCTTCTCTGGGCCAACTGGAGATTAGCCCGCACGGATTTGGCTAATTGCTCCATTCGGTCCCTGAGTTCCAGCATGTATGGCACAATGGGGACACCGTCAGCCTCCATCTCTCCCTCCCAGTGCTCCCGGATCAGGTTTAGGGGTCCCCGTACCTTTCTTCCGTAGAGCAACTCGAAGGGAGAGAACCCTGACGTTTCCTGGGGCACCTCCCGATAAGCAAATAGGAGGTGCGGCAGGAAGCGTTCCCAGTCTCGGTATTCCTGAGTGAACGTCTTGAGCATTTGCTTGAGGGTCCCATTGAACCTCTCACACAGCCCGTTCGTCTGGGGGTGGTATGGGGAGCTCAGGAGGGACTTAATTTTGCAAACCTGCCAGAGTTGTTGGGTCAATTCAGCCATAAATTGGGTGCCTCGGTCGGATAGGATTTCTTTTGGAAATCCTACCCCGGAGAACACCTGTACTAGTGCATTCGCTACCGTATCCGCTTGTATGTTGGATAGGGCGACAGCCTCTGGGTACCTGGTAGCGTAGTCAACTACGGTAAGAATGTATCGCTTACCGGAGGGACTAGGGGTAGCCAGTGGTCCCACTAGGTCAATAGCAACCCGGCTGAAGGGTTCCTCTACAATGGGCATATTTACTAGCTGGGCTTTAGGGTGATCGCCTCGCCTTCCTACTCGTTGACACACATCGCAGGTGTTACAGTAAGTTCTAACATCAGCGTGCACCCCTGGCCAAAAGAACGTGTGAGTAATGCGGTGTAGGGTACGGGTAACGGCTAGGTGGCCTGCTAAGGGGATGTCGTGGCCTATTTTGAGGATTTCTTGATGGTATTTGTGGGGCACTACCAGCTGTCGCCTACGCTGTCCCCTTTTCTCTGTCCAGCGGTATAGTTTCCCTTTTTCCCATAAGAATGTTTCGTTATCTGCCCCGCCCCCTCCGGTCTCTGCTCGTTCCCGGTACTTTTGTAAGGTCGGGTCAGTCTTAGACTCTGCCTCGAAAGCATCTGGGGTGTCCCAGGGTATGGGGCCTAACCTGTCAGGCAAGGTCGGGGTAGGTCTTACCTGTGTCTCCCGCACTGGTGAGAGCTCTCGCTCCGTCCGGGCTTGGGCCCGTGTAGTCACTGGGTCCGCCTCGTTGTTGCATACTGGAGCGTAGGCAGAAGTCATGGGGCCCAAATCGTTGCCCAGTAGTACTACGGCAGGTAAATTATCCATTAGGCCCACGTTCACAGCCCCCTTTCCCGCTCCCCAATCAAGATGCACTTTAGCTGTTGGAATTTTGTACACATCCCCCCCGCCACTCTAACGGCCACAGTCTGTCCGGATCGCTTGTGCTCTGGCACCAAATGACTCTGTACCAGCGTGATAGTAGCCCCTGTGTCTCGCAATCCCTCGGTAGATCGCCCCTCGAGCCATACCCTCTGCCGATGGTGCTGGCGGTTATCTGAGGCAGCATATACAGGGTCTGCCTCGTGAAGCGGCCCCACATATCCCTCCATAGGGGCCTCTTGGTTAACACAGAGGGCCCGGGCCGGACGATAGGACCCAGAGGGGTAATTGTAATTCCTGGGTGTCTGGTGCGTATTAAGGGGGCAGCTAGCCATGAAATGCCCTGGTTGCTTGCATCGGTGGCAAGTCGGTCTGGGACGCTCAGAGCTGTTATTGGGTGGTCCTGAGTGTCGGACGGGCCCTGTGGGCACCGGGGCTCGGAATTCAGTACGAGGGGGTGCACAGTAAACCTCTCTGGGTTCGACCCGTGCTGGAGCTCGGTACTTCATGGGTTCGTGAAGACGGGAGTCATAATGTTCATCGGCCAATTTGGTTGCTTCTTCTAAGGTAGAAGGCCGCCTGTCTCGCAGCCATTCCTTCCCTTGCTGTTCCATGCCATTATAAAAATGTTCTAAGAGAAACAATTGTAAAATTTCCTCCCCAGTCACCGCTTTACTTCCGCTCAGCCAGTGATTTGCCACTCTCCGCATTCGGTGCGCCCATTCCATATGGGTATCGTTAGGCTTCTTTTCCGTGCCCCGAAACTGTCGGCGATACGTGTCCGGAGTTACAGCGTACCGTCGCAACAGTGTCTCCTTAACTAGCTCATACTGTGTCACTTCCTCAGCACCCAGAGTACGAAAGGCTTCCAGGGCTCGCCCGGATAGTTTCCCAGACAATATCGTGGGCCACTCTCTGTTGGGAATCTGGTGCAGGGCACATTGCCTTTCGAAGTCCGCCAAATATTCATCAATCCCTGTCTCGCTCTCTAGGAAGGGTCGAAATGCCGCATAGGGTATCTTGGGCCTCCCAGCATTTTCGACAGGGATGATTACCTGCGGGGCTTCAGCATTGCGGTGTGCGTTCGCTAGGTTGAGTTCGTGGGCTCGAGTCTCTCGTATATCCTCGTCCGCCTCCGCCATCAACTGCTGTACCAATTCCATGGAGGTGTTCGGCCCGTATAATGAGAGCCTTTCCCGAACAATCCTGTTTTTTTCGTCACTAATCGTGGTCGGTGTTTCCGCCATTGTGAAGCTCTGATCCAGTTCGGTCAATTCTGCGATCAGCTCTCTCCTCGGCCGGTTGCTGGCGTACCCCCCTCTGCTTTCAAGTAAATCCTTTAGGGTTGTACGCTTCAATTTTTCGTAAGCGCTCTCCATCCGTTCTGTACCTCTCCTAGGAAATCCAGGAAAATCCCGCCGCTGCCGCCAAATGTTACGGTTACATTTAGTCTCGCTGAGAGATGGACCACTTAGTAGCCTGGATCCCTATTGCTAAAGAGGGGAGAAGCTGCTTTCCATAGTATTCTATATGAGTCTCGCAAATATAGAATAATCTCCCTTAGCTGCAGTACAGCTAGGATACCCTTCTGCCCACAAAAACGAGTCAACGCTGCGATTGAGGGTCAAAACAAGAACTCAGGACTGGGATGCCCAGCCTGCTTTTTATTAAGGTTACATGCACACAGGGCACTCCCAGGGGGAGAGGGGGGGAAGCACAAAATCCCCCATCACACATTTAGATAGAGAGCACTGTCCTTTGACAGGCCACAATAGGATTACAGTACTTAAGATAACAAGTTTACAAGTTCATCTTATCAATTAGCAGTCTGGCTCCAGAGGTGATTAGACAATGGGATTTGTTATCACTAAACTTAGAGCTCAGGCCAGCAAACGTGTATTTAGGCAATAGTTTCTAAAAGCTAAAAAAAAAGAGTTAACTCTTTATGAAATGATACTTGTTACGGTTTTCTTGCTGCCCTTCTTAGGCGCTGGCTTGCTGGTTCAGGCATTGCTGCTGGGAAATAAGCTCTTCACAACAAAATAACTAATGCTTCTGTAACAACGAGTATATCGTATTATATTGTGATTAAGATGTGGCTTCATTATGTATTCCTCGCACCACGCCATAAACAAATTGGCGTACGCCGGGGCCATGTTTGACCCCATGGCGGTCCCTGAGGTCTGCAAATAAAAGTCAGACTCAAACCTGAAATAGTTATAATGTAAACAAAAATCCATAAGTTCTAAATAGAATTCTATTGGGGGACCTGTATAAACATCTGACTTAGCTAACATACGCCTAGATTTAGAGTTCTGCGGCCAAAGGGGTGCGTTAGCTACGCGTGCTTTTTCCCCCCCGCACCTTTTAAATACCGCTGGTATTTAGAGTTCACAGAATGGCTGGGTTTTCAGTGCGTTAGGCTCCAAAAAGGGAGCGTAGAGCATAATTTAACGCCACTGCAACTCTAGATACCAGCGGTGCTTACGGACGCGGCCAGCTTCAAAAACGTGCTCGTACATGATTCCCCCATAGAAAACAATGGGGCCATTTGAGCTGAAAAAAAACCTAACACCTGCAAAAAAGCCGCGTTCAGCTCCTAACGCAGCCCCATTGTTTTCTATGGGGAAACACTTCCTACGTCTGCACCTAACACTCTAACATGTACCCCGAGTCTAAACACCCCTAACCTTACACTTATTAACCCCTATTCTGCCGCCCCCGCTATCGCTGACCCCTGCATATTATTATTAACCCCTAATCTGCCGCTCCGTAAACCGCCGCTACCTACATTATCTCTGTGTACCCCTAATCTGCTGCCCCTAACACCGCCAACCCCTATATTATATTTATTAACCCCTAATCTGCCCCCCACAACGTCGCCTCCACCTGCCTACACTTATTAACCCCTAATCTGCCGAGCGGACCGCACCGCTACTATAATAAAGTTATTAACCCCTAATCCGCCTCAATAACCCTATAATAAATAGTATTAACCCCTAATCTGCCCTCCCTAACATCGCCGACACCTAACTTCAATTATTAACCCCTAATCTGCCGACCGAATCTCGCCGCTACTGTAATAAATGGATTAACCCCTAAAGCTAAGTCTAACCCTAACCCTAACACCCCCCTAAGTTAAATATAATTTAAATCTAACAAAATAAATTAACTCTTATTAAATAAATTATTCCTATTTAAAGCTAAATACCTGTAAAATAAACCCTAATATAGCTACAATATAAATTATAATTATATTATAGCTATTTTAGGATTTATATTTATTTTACAGGTAACTTTGTATTTATTTTAACCAGGTACAATAGCTATTAAATAGTTAAGAATTATTTAATAGCTAAAATAGTTAAAATAATTACAAAATTACCTGTAAAATAAATACTAAGTTACAATTAAACCTAACACTACACTATCAATAAATTAATTAAATAAAATACCTACAATTATCTACAATTAAACCTAACACTACACTATCAATAAATTAATTAAATACAATATCTACAAATAAATACAATTAAATAAACTAACTAAAGTACAAAAAATAAAAAAGAACTAAGTTACAAAAAATAAAAAAATATTTACAAACATTAGAAAAATATTACAACAATTTTAAACTAATTACACCTACTCTAAGCCCCCTAATAAAATAACAAAGCCCCCCAAAATAAAAAAAAATGCCCTATTCTAAATTACAAAAGTTCAAAGCTCTTTTACCTTACCAGCCCTTAAAAGGGCCCTTTACGGGGCATGCCCCAAAGAATTCAGCTCTTTTGCCTGTAAAAAAAAACATACAATACCCCCCCCAACATTACAACCCACCACCCACATACCCCTAATCTAACCCAAACCCTTTAAATAAACCTAACACTAAGCCCCTGAAGATCTTCCTACCTACCTTGTCTTCACCATGCCAGGTATCACCGATCGTTCCAGGCTCCGAAATCTTCATCCAAGCCCAAGCGGGGGCTAGACATCCATCATCCGATGGCTGAAGAAGTCCAGAAGAGGCTCCAAAGTCTTCATCCTATCCGGGAAGAAGAGTAGATCTGGACCGGCAACCATCTTCATTGGATGAGGACCGGCTCCATCTTGAAGACCTCCACCGCGGACCCATCTTCTTCTTCCGACGACTTCCCGACGAATGACGGTTCCTTTAAGGGACGTCATCCAAGATGGCGTCCCTTGAATTCCGATTGGCTGATAGGATTCTATCAGCCAATCGGAATTAAGGTAGGAAAATTCTGATTGGCTGATGGAATCAGCCAATCAGAATCAAGTTCAATCCGATTGGCTGATTCAATCAGCCAATCAGATTGAGCTTGCATTCTATTGGCTGTTCCGATCAGCCAATAGAATGCGAGCTCAATCTGATTGGCTGATCCAATCAGCCAATCGGATTGAACTTGAATCTGATTGGCTGATGGTATTCCTACCTTAATTCCGATTGGCTGATAGAATCCTATCAGCCAATCGGAATTCGAGGGACGCCATCTTGGATGACGTCATTTAAAGGAACCGTCATTCGGCGAGTAGGCGTCGGTTGAAGAGGATGTTCCGCGTCGGCTTGGAAGAAGATGGCTCCGCTCCGGAAGAAAGAAGATTGAAGATGCGGCTTTATAGACTTCATCCCGATGATGGACTTCCGACTTCAGCCCGATGATGGAGTTCTTCAGCCGCCGCTTGGATCCAGACTTCAGCCCGAGGATGGACGTCACTCTTCAGCCCCCCGCTTGGGCTTGGATCAAGACTTCGGACCCTCTTCTGGACAGATCGGGACCCGGTGAGGTGAAGACAAGGTAGGGAGATCTTCAGGGGCTTAGTGTTAGGTTTATTTAAGGGGGGTTTGGGTTAGATTAGGGGTATGTGGGTGGTGGGTTGTAATGTTGGGGGGGGGGGTATTGTATGTGTTTTTTTTACAGGCAAAAGAGCTGAATTCTTTGGGGCATGCCCCGCAAAGGGCCCTTTTCAGGGCTGGTAAGGTAAAAGAGCTTTGAATTTTTTTATTTTAGAATAGGGTAGGGCATTTTTTTATTTTGGGGGGCTTTATTATTTTATTAGGGGGCTTAGAGTAGGTGTAATTAGTTTAAAATTGTTGTAATTTTTTTCTAATGTTTGTAAATATTTTTTTATTTTTTGTAACTTAGTTCTTTTTTATTTTTTGTACTTTAGTTAGTTTATTTAATTGTATTTATTTGTAGGAATTGTATTTAATTTATTTATTGATAGTGTAGTGTTAGGTTTAATTGTAACTTAGGTTAGGATTTATTTTACAGGTAATTTGGTAATTATTTTAACTATTTTAGCTATTAAATAGTTATTAACTATTTAATAGCTATTGTACCTGGTTAAAATAAATACAAAGAAGCCTGTAAAATAAATATTAATCCTAAAATAGCTACAATATAATTATAATTTATATTGTAGCTATATTAGGGTTTATTTTACAGGTAAGTATTTAGCTTTAAATAGGAATAATTTATTTAATAAAAGTTAATTTATTTCGTTAGAATAAAATTATATTTAACTTAGGGGGGTGTTAGGGTTAGGGTTAGACTTAGCTTTAGGGGTTAAAAAATTTATTAGAGTAGCGGTGAGCTCCGATCAGCAGATTAGGGGTTAATACTTGAAGTTAGGTGTCGGCGATGTTAGGGAGGGCAGATTAGGGGTTAATACTATTTATTATAGGGTTATTGAGGCGGGAGTGAGGCGGATTAGGGGTTAATAACTTTATTATAGTAGCGGTGCGGTCCGCTCGGCAGATTAGGGGTTAATAAGTGTAGGCAGGTGGAGGCGACGGTGAGGGGGGCAGATTAGGGGTTAATAAATATAATATAGGGGTCGGCGGTGTTAGGGGCAGCAGATTAGGGGTTCATAGGGATAATGTAGGTGGCAGCGGCGTGCGGTCGGCAGATTAGGGGTTAATAATAATATGCAGGGGTCAGCGATAGCAGGGGCGGCAGATTAGGGGTTAATAAATATGATATAGGGGTCGGCGGTGTTAGGGGCAGCAGATTAGGGGTACATAGGGATAATGTAGGTGGCAGCAGCGTGCGGTCGGCAGATTAGGGGTTAAAAAATTTTAATAGAGTGGCGGCGATGTGCGGGGACCTCGGTTTAGGGGTACATAGGTAGTTTATGGGTGTTAGTGTACTTTAGAGCACAGTGGTTAAGAGCTTTATAAACCGGCGTTAGCCCAGAAAGCTCTTAACTACTGACTTTTTTCTGCGGCTGGAGTTTTGTCGTTAGATTTCTAACGCTCACTTCAGCCAAGACTCTAAATACCGGCGTTAGAAAGATCCCATTGAAAAGATAGGATACGCAATTGACGTAAGGGGATCTGCGGTATGGAAAAGTCGCGGCTGGAAAGTGAGCGTTAGACCCTTTCCTGACTGACTCTAAATACCAGCGGTAGCCCAAAACCAGCGTTAGGAGCCTCTAACGCTGGTTTTGACGGCTACTGCCCAACTCTAAATCTAGGCCATAGTTCTCACAGCCTGAATACCACATGAGTGGGGAATGCAGGTATAAAGACTTTCTACGTCCATAGTCACGAGTATGTCATTAGGTTGTAACCACTCTGCTGTTTTGAGAATTTTAATCAGAGTTACAGAGTCCTTTAAATATGCAAAAGTGTTTTTCACACTCGGTTGTATAAAGAAATCAACAAAAATTGCTATATTGGAACAGATGGAATCTCGTGCAAAAACGATGGGTCTCCCAGGGGGATTAATAAGAGTTTTGTGGACCTTTGGCAGTAAGTAAAAAAATGGTATTTTAGGGTATGAAGTAATCAAAAATTGTAATACTATTTCATCAATGTGTCCAGCCTCAAATGCAGACCTCAGGGACCTGTCTATTTTACTTTTAAATGTATTCGTGGGATTACATCTCAATTTTGTGTATACATTTGTGTCATTAAGTTGTCTAAGTGCCTCCGTTCTATAGTTGCTGTAATCTAGGATGACAATGCCACCACCCTTGTCAGCAGGACGAATGGTGATGGCATTGTCATTCCTTAAATCTTCAAGAGATTGTAATTCATTTCTAGTCAAATTAGAAAAAGACTTGGTCTCAACAGCAGTACAGTCCAAGGACATCATATTTGTAAAGCTCTTGATGGAGGGATTAGTGTTAGGAGGATCAAATGCAGAGTTAGTTTTAAACCTGTTTGGAGTATTCTGTACCGTGTCTTTAAAAAAATCTTTCAATTTAAGTTGTCGCTGTAATTTTTGGAGGTCTACTATTTTATCGAAAAAAATGATTTTAGGAGTAGGTACAAAAGATAGACCACGATTCAATAGTTTAATTTCTGATTCAGTCAGTGTCCTACTACTCAAATTAAACACTATATTTGTTTCTTGTTCTTGTGTTGTGTTTGCTTTTTTCATGGCGCCCTCTCCTGGTCTTTCTCTTTCTATATCTTTTCCTAAGGGGGGTTTTGATGTTGCCCTGGTGGTTATACCAGAAAAAGAAGATGCAGATACATTTATCTGTGGTTTCTGTACATTTGTCCCAGTGGTATTCTCACTATCAGAAGAATCTCCACCACTGCTATCTATGGACTCCAAAAGATTCTTAGGCCTCGATTTATCAAAGTCTGGCGGACCTCGCTGAATACGGAGAGCAATACGCTCTCCGTTTTCAGCATTGCACCAGCAGCTCACAAGAGCTGCTGGTGCAACGCCGCCCCCTGCAGACTCACGGCCAATCGGCCGCCAGCAGGGGGGTGTCAATCAACCCGATCGTACTCGATCAGGTTGATTTCCAGCAATGTCTGTCCGCCTGCTCAGAGCAGGCGGACAGGTTATGGAGCTGCGGTCTTTGTGACCACTGCTTCATAACTGCTGATTCTGGCGAGCCTGCAGGCTCGCCAGAAACACGGGGCATCAAGCTCCATTCGGAGCTTGATAGATTTGCCCCTTAGGGCGCAACATTCTACGCTTACGTGTAGTATTTACATCTTCCTTTCCGTACAGCCATTTGTAAATGCGTTTCTCTCTATAATCAGTATCAACAGTGGTTAATTTTTTGTTTTTAAATGCAATAAGATCACTTCGATATTTATTTACCAAGGTCTCAAGTTTAGTTACCCAATCCTGTGATTTATCTTCAAGGAGTATATGGTAATTTTGTTTTTTAATCATATCAATATCTAAGATTATCTTATTTTTTAATCTATTCACCTCTTCGATCACCAGAAGCATTAGATCATAGGAACATTTGTTCAATATCGAACACCATTTTCTACAGAATTCTGGGCTAGATCGCCCCAGAGTAGGGATATTTTTTACTCTAAATCCCCTGGGAATTTGTCTGCCTTTGTGATAACTTGACAAGTAAACGGCATGTAAATGATAGTCTACTTCCCTTTTCTTAAGATTCAATAGCTTATGATAAATGTTAACAGGGGTGTCAACCCTCAACTCACTCAGGTTGGTCTGGATTCTTATCTGATCTGCATCATCGTCTGTATACATAAATGTATCAGTATTCACATCGTCATATCCAAGATGGACAAAGGAGGAAGGTGTGGTTCCAATTGTATCCATGGCGTCCATAGTCCTGGTCCACTAGAAATAAGTAGTATATTGAGTGATAGTAAGATATCAACAGTCACAGCAATAATAATATTTTTGAAAAATATATGTAGGGTGCTATAATCCAACGAAAATGTAGATAATCCAAACAGATGCACTCCATAAAACAGTTCCTCTTAGGGCCACGGTGCCATATAACAGTTCAAATAGTAATGCAAAAATAGGCACTCATTGGTCCTTGTAAAACTTCACATTTAATAGAAAATTTTAAAAGCAGAGCATAACGTTTCGAGACCACACTGGTCCCTTTGTCAAATGCCAAATATAATACCAAACAATCTTACCTACTAACACCCAGCTTACACCGCCTAATATACCCAGTGTCTAATTATCATATCCCCATCAGTTGAGCAGCTGAACGGAACTCCAACGCTGTTTGCGTTCCACGGAGCACATTGTGTTCCAGTGACGTCACCATCACGTGACGCACACTTCCTGGTTCAGTATCGATGCTTGCACGCTGCTCCTGACAGCTGTCAGAAATCGCACACGTGTTAGAAGAGCACACACGGCAGAACCATCCAGTAGTGCCGTGTGTATGAAGTCTTCCATAATGCATCTAAAGTAAGGGATATACATTTAAAACTTAAACCATTAAAAACAATAGAGGACCAATACTATGTACAAGTATATATATATATATTTATTTTTTCTTATTAGAATAGCATTATGCTCCCACAGCAAGATATAATATATTCCTCTCTTGTAGCTTTATAGTTATTATGCAGCTGTAAGTCTCAATTATAAGGCTAGTGGTAACAGGCATATTTGCATTAGACCAGTCTACTAAAGTATTTTAGATGCTGATTGTGCATATCATTAAATATAACTAGACACACTAATAGTTTTATGCGAGAATATCTGTCTAGTACACTGTATTAGAGCTCTTTCTCTAATACAATGTACTATGATTATATTGTTAGCTATAGGGGATGGGACAATGCTAAAGTTCTGTTACGTTTAACCAATTTTTACAGATTAATAAAAGTATTGTTTGGGGGCGGAGCCAACTACCAAAGAGGAAAGACGTTCTTTAGCAGAGCTCCTGAAGCCTGATTTGATTTATGGAGTTCTAAGAGCCTATATATTTTCCCTATCTCGTTCCTGGCATGGAGGTCTCTTCCACACACCTTACTTTCCTACTGGAAGGCCTGTTTGAGAAAGCTGACAGTCATTTTCGCAGCTTGCAGGCTATCTTTATAGAGCTACGCAACCAAGATGGCGTTTCCTCCCTACCTAGCTCAGACACCCATGTGGCGGATCGGACTGACAATTCACTGCCTACTCGACATTTTGCTGACCGACCGCAAGAAAGGCAGTCCAGATGGGGAATGACCAGCACTTTACCTGATTCTTCAAGTATGTTTAAATGTGTAATACATAAAAAGACAAGAAGACTTCTGCCATCACCAATTTAGTCTCTTTATTGGCTTTGAAAAAATCAAAGGGCTCCTCCTAACATCTCATTGCTTGACAGCATAGGGGAGGGGTTACACATTCTGTGTGTCCTAAGGGTGTGATCCTGAACCGATATTGGCTTTGCATATAAAGCTTTTGTAGGCTGCCAGCAGACAGAAAGAGAGAAGACACTGCAGATAGTGCAGACTCCAAGCTCAGAAGAGAGAACGGTAAGTGCTTAGAATAAATTGTTGCCCTGGATCCCAAAACACATATGGTTTTAATTAGG